>NC_056735.1:317499427-317799427 GCF_019279795.1 Protopterus annectens
TGGGACCTCAACTTCGTCTTGGAAAAATTAACTCTTCCTCCTTTTGAGCCAGCAGCATCTTCAGAGATGCAATTTCTCTCCTGGAAAACAGTTTTCCTGTTGGCAGTTACCTCAGCAAGAAGAGTCTCAGAGATACAGGCCCTCATGGCAGTACCTCCATTCCTCATTTTTCATCAGGACAGAGTTTCTTTAAGAACCAATCCTTCATTCATGCCAAAAGTGATATCCAGGGTGTCTCTAAATCAAGCAATTCACCTGCCTACTTTCTTTCCCAATCCTCAAAATAAAGGAGAAAAGCTGCTGCACACTTTGGACATACACAGACAATTACGCTACTACTTGGACAGAACAAAGGCCAACAGAAAGTCTGTCCAACTATTTGTAGCTTACGCTGCTGGAGTGCAAGGAAAGGCAATTTCCAAACAATTTCAAAATGGATTGAACACTGCATCAGATTCTGTTATTCTTTCCATGGAAAAGATGTGCCAGCCAATATCAGGCCACACTCCACCAGAGCTATAGCCACCTCCACAGCCTTTCTAAGAGGGGTGGCTACAAAGGACATTCTAGAAGCTGCTACATGGAGCTCTGTGCATACATTTTCCAAACACTACAACCTGCCTTTATACTCCAGATCCCGAGCAGGCTTTGCTTCGGCAGTCCTGCAGGGTATTTTAGCTACACCATCTTTTTCTTAGATCCTACCACCCCCAGCTTGGCTATGGTATTCAACCCATATGTCAGGACTGCAGTTGCATTCTTGAAGGACATAGTACAGTTTTGTACCTACCATAAATGTAGATGTCCGATAGATATGCAACTGCAGTCAGGTTTACCCTCCCTCCTACCCCTCAGTAATTTACCTTTTTGGGTCCACTACCCCTTTTCCAACTTAGCTGGGGATAGCTTTTATGGTGTATCTGTTTATTACTATTATGCATGTCTGGAATTTTATGCATTCTCTAAATTTAGCCTTCCTTGGAGGGCACCTGGCATCTGGGGCAAGAAGCACTGAAGAAGATGGCGTCGGCTGATGATTTTATACCCCAGTCGCTCTGACGTCGGGGAAGAAGCGACAACAGCCGATGCCGGACCCAGACTTTGGAATCCGGCCGACCGAGGGGCTGCCTGAGGCAGGACAACCCATATGTCAGGACTGCAGTTGCATATCTATCAGACATTTACATTTATGGTAGGTACAAAACTGTACTTTCTGGATGTTGTGGATGATGACTTTATGGAATCCAGTCTAACTCCTGCTACTTTACCCCCAGCTCCAAGGAAACAATACAGGTACTATAGAGTCCCTGACTCTCTCAAATTTCTTTTCAAAAATCCTACTGCTGACCCAGAGGTCATCTCCCAAGGGACTAAAGGAATAAAAGCAACTACAGCTAAGAATCCCACCCCTTCAGACAGGGATTCCCAAGCTTTAGGCAGATGGGGTAAAAAGTATACACCTCTGCAACTCTCGCCATTAAAGCATTGACTTGCCAGATGTTCATTTTTCACTGTTGCAATCATTACATTTGGGTAATCTGCTTGCAGGTTGCCCTCAGTCGGCCTGATTAACAAAGTCTTGGATGTTCATCGTGCATACAGCTGCAGTCATAACAGATGGGTTCTCCTGCCGTCAGGTGGGTCCTCGGTCGGCCGAATTCCAAAGTCTGTGTCCGGCATCGGTTGTCGTCACCTCTTCCCTGACATCAATGCGACAGGGGTATAAAAGAACCAGCCGACGCCATTTTCTTCAGTCTTTCTTGCCGCGCGGTGACCAAAGCAGAAGCAGTTCGCAAGTGCCGGTCGGCCAGCTCCTGAGATTACGAAAAATTTGGAAACCGAAGTCTTCTTAAAAGCTAAGTACCCTGTTGGGGAAACTTTTCTTGCCTCAGACCGATGTCAGACAAAGTTAATAATTGTATTTCTTGTGGGAAGCAAATACCGCATAAGGATTTCCATTCCCTCTGTATACCTTGTTTAGGCCCAGACCACGAAGTCTCGGTCTGTCGCTTTTGTGCTACTTTCAACAAACGCACTATTAAGCGTCAGACGGAGTTCGCCCAGCATTTTTTTGGGAAAGCATTTAACTATACTATGTCGTCGGATACTCCAACTCTGGTTTTGTCTAAAAAACGCAAAGACAAGGACCGACACTCTAGGTCCGCGGCCTCTACCGACACCACTCCAAAGCCGACTGCACGTGGTCCGGTTCTCAGCGAGGTGCCTACGCAGCCCCTGATTACTGACTACACATCTTTGGTGGTGTCTCCTGTACCCAAGGTCGCAGGCTCCTCGGCCCACACCCCGACTACAGATACCGAAGCCACTCTTGGCGTTGAAACACAGAATGTGGACAGGTCCACCTCCACTCAAGGTGTCTTCAGACCTTCCTCTTCTTTCTCCATCAAGGCTTTCTCCAAGTCTAAAGCAACCATGCACCCTAAGAGATCAGCTACACAGGGCCCATCTCCAGGCCCCATGCCTAAGAAACAGATGCTTAAAATGGCTGAGGATTTAATTTCTCTAATCAGAGGTTCTCAGCCACCTCCGGACAAAAGGCCCAAAGTGGAGGAAGATTCCCCCTCCTCAGATCAGGGCTCCATTATTTCAGAACACTCTGATGATCAGGGGCAGTCTTACTCCCCTTTTGAAGACTCTGATGCAGAGGAGTCTATTCCTTCTGTATCCCCCCCTGAGGATTACTCATTTGGGGAAACTTTGCATACCTTAAGGGAACACTTCCACTGGGAATGCCAGGATTATTCAGATTCCAAGAAAAGGCTCAGGGAATTTCTTTTGTTACCCCAGCACAGGCCTCTGGCTATACCTCCTGTCTTGGACATCCTCAATGATGTTTACTCGGAGGCCTGCCTTAACCCGGACTCTCTACCTCCAGCTCCAGTTAAGCCTGACAGGTACTACAGGGTCCCTGACTCACACCAGCTTCTATACAAAAGCCATGCTGCTGACCTAGAAACCATCTCACAGGGGCCCAAGGGAGTTAAGGCCTCCATTGCCAAAAATCCATTGCCTTCCGAGAGAGATTCCAGATCCTTATAAAGGTGGGGGGAAAAGGTATATACCTCTGCTACCTTATCCATGAGGGCCTTTCAGTTTCATATGCTAAAATGCCAACAGTTTCTGTTATCTCAATTGAAAAGTAAAATGTCACAACCTGAACAACCAGACTTGAAGCAGTTGCAGGATTTGATGCATAGTGCAGAACAAGTGGGTAAACATACCTTACAATGTGGTTTTGATGCTCTAGAGGCCTCATGTAGAGCTGCTGTTACAGGCTCAGTCATACGTAGGCATGCCTGGCTCAAGGAACAAGCCTTGCCTGATCATGTCAAAGCTAAATTACTAGACGCCCCTCTTCAAAAGGATGTACTATTTGGGGCAAATGCTGAGGAAGTATTACGGAAAATGGAGGAAAAGGCTAAATCAATGCAAACTGTGAAAGAATTTCTGCAAGTTCAACCCCCACGTTTTAGTAGAAATTGGCCTTCCAAAAACTGGTCCTTTCCTGCCACAGACAGACCCAAAAGAGGCAGATACAGGCACCCGAGGGACAGAGGACAATCACAAGGATCGTACAGAGGCAGACAATGCAAGCTCCTACACAGAGGTGGTGAGGACAACTCGCAATCTTTCAGAAAGCAAACCCAATGACTTTCCCCTTTGCATGCCAACCAGGTCTCAAATGGCAGCCCCCTTAGGAGGAAAGCTGGCACTATTCTCAAAAAATTGGCATGTTGTTACAAAGGACAAATGGATCCTGGACATTATAAACAGAGGCTACAAATTCCATTTTCATACCCTTCCAAAAATGAGAGGCATGCCAAACCTGCCACACAATCAGAGGGCAGAGTCACAAAAGCAAATTTCAGATCTTATAAACATGAAAGCTGTTCAAGAGGTACCTACACACGAACAAGGTCAAGGTTTTTATTCCAGACTATTTCTGGTGCCAAGGAAGGGAAAAGATTGGAGACCTATTTTGGATCTTTCCATCCTAAACATATTTCTACTCGTACCAAAATACAAGATGCTCACTCTACAGCAACTTCTTCCCATGCTGGGCAAGGAGTCTTGGCTGGTGACATTGGACCTCAAGGAGGCATACCTGCATGTCCCAATCAGACAAAATTGCAGAAGATACCTGAGATTTCTTGCAGGTTCAACCCATTATCAATTCTCTGCATTGCCCTTTGGCTTATCTACTGCGCCCAGAGTATTCACGAAATGCCTGGCATCAGTAATTGCCTACTGCAGACTTCAAGGGATACAAATATACCCTTATTTGGACGACTGCCTGATCCAAGCGGACAGCAAGCACATTCTTCTGAAACACCTGGCTTATGTAATAATGTTATTAAACTCTCTGGGATACACGGTCAACAAAAAGAAGTCAAGGCTAATACCCTCTCGGAAGATAATTTTCCTGGGTGCCAATTTGGACACAAACACCCAGATGGCCTACCTCACGCCAGAGAAGCAGGGGCAACTAATTCAATATTTCAGAACACTGGCAAATTGCACCAGGCTGACTGCAAGGAAAATCCTGCAGGCTCTGGGATTCAGGGCATCTTGCATCTTACTAATCCCATGTGCAAAGCTGCATATGAGAAAACTACAATGGTACCTAAAAAACATATGGTCTCAACACAGCCACAGTTTGGAAACAATAATACCACTAATTCCATGTCTGCAAAAGGAATTTCTGTGGTGGGCTCAAGCATGTCAAACAAACACAGGTCTTCCATTCAGCAAGCCTCAAGCAAATCAAGTCATCACAACAGACGCCTCGGACTACACCTGGGGGGGCGCACATGACAGATCGGTGCATTCAGGGCAAATGGTCCCAAAAAGAAAAGCACCTTCACATCAATCAGAAAGAAATGCTAGCAGTAATAAATGCTGTTATAGCTTTCAAGGACCTTCTACAACCAGGTCAACTATTGATAAGAACGGACAACACCACAGCTATGTGGGTACATAAACAAGCAGGGAGGACCACATTCTTATCCCCTATGCAGACTGGCCATGTCACTTTGGAACATGGCCATGGACTTACATATGGAACTACAAGCACAGTACTTGCCAGGCAAGGAAAACACGCTGGCAGACAACCTAAGCAGGAATATGACAGATCCACACGAATGGAAGTTGCATCCAAAAGTTTTTACAGAAATAATCCAAGAATGGGGAAGGCCAGACATAGATCTCTTTGCCTCCCACAAAAATCATCAATTGACAAAATTCTGCTCAAGGATCTTCCATCCAAAGGCCTGGAGAGTGGACGCTCTCTCTTTCAGTTGGACATCAATGACAGTTTATGCCTTCCCGCCTCTTCCTCTGCTGCTCAAAGTCCTATTGAAGACCAGAGCAGACAGACCAAAGATGATCCTCATTGCTCCGGACTGGCCAAGGCAACACTGGTACCCACTCCTGAGGAGCCTGACGCATTCCCCACCATGGACCCTGCCAATAATGCCTCTTCTTCTGACTCAGCACAGCTTCAAAACTCTTCACAGTCAGCTAAAAACACTCAATCTAGCCGCATGGAAGATTCCTTAGCATCACAGCAGGCCCTACTCTCCAAGGAGGTGCAGGATGTCATTTCGGAGGCCAGAAGGCCATCAACTAGAAATGCATACTCCGCAAAATGGAAACGTTTTTGTGTCTGGAATGAGAAAAAGGGCCAGAACCCTGGAAAACTGAAATTTACCTCAAATACTACAATATTTGGCTGAACTGCTAAGCAGTGGACTTTCGTTCTCCTCCATCAAAATCCATGCCTCAGCCATTTCTGCAGAATACAACACTGATCCACCTTTATTCTCTCACCCTCTATTAAGACAGTTCCTCAGAGGGGCTAAGAATTTAAGACCAACAAGGAAACAACCAATGCCTGCTTGGGATCTTAATTTCATTCTGGAAAAACTGACTTTGCCCCCTTTTGAGCCAGCTGCCTCATCAGATTTGCAATATTTGTCCTGGAAAACAGCTTTCCTTCTGGCTATCACTTCAGCTCGTAGAGTTTCAGAACTACAGGCTCTCATGGCCTTTTATTATTTTATTATTTTCATCTCCTTTTATTATCTTCCATCAGGACAGAGTTTCCTTACGAACCAACCCGTCCTTTATGCCTAAGGTGGTATCCAGGGTAGCTTTAAATCAGGCCATACATTTACCTACTTTTTATCCTAATCCTCAAAACAAAGGGGAGAGATTACTACATTCCCTGGACAACCACAGACAACTACGTTATTATTTGGACAGAACAAAACCTTTCAGAAAATCAGAACAGCTCTTTGTGGCCTATGCGGTAGAAGCTCAAGGAAAGCCAATTTCCAAACAGACATTCTCAAAATGGATAGCCCACTGCATACGCTTTTGCTATTCCTTTCATGGCAAAACTGTACCTACAGGCATTAGAACTCATTCCACCAGGGCCAAAGCCACCTCTGCAGCCTTCCTCAGAGGAGTTCCTACCAAGGATATTTTGGAAGCAGCCACTTGGAGTTCGGTGCATACCTTCTCCAAGCACTATAACCTACCATTATACTCCAAATCTAGAGCAGGCTTTGCCACTGCAGTCTTGCAGGGCATTTTGGCTCCTCCTAGATGTCCTTCAAGGATGCATCTGCAGTCATCACATATGGGTTGTCCTGCCTCAGGCAGCCCTTCGTTCGGCCGGATTCCAAAGTCTGGGTCCGACGTCGGCTGATGTCGCCCCTTCCCCGACGTCAGAGCGCCTGGGGTATAAAAGCGTCAGCCGACGCCATCTTCCTCTGTCTTTCTTGCCGCGTGGTTCCAGAAGCAGAAGCAGTTCGCAAGTGCCGGTCGGCCAGCTCCTGTAATTCAGCTAAACCGAAGACTTCAAAAGCTAAGTACCCCGTTGGAGACTCTTTCTTGCCTCAGCCGATGTCAGATAAAATTAATAATTGCTTAACTTGTGGGAAACAAATACCTCATAAGGATTTCCACTCTTACTGCCTACCTTGCCTAGGCCCAGACCACGACGTCTCGGCCTGTTCCGCCTGTGCTTCCTTCAACCGATGCACTCTAAGACATCGGTCGGAGTTTGCAGAGGATTTTTTTGGGGCTAGTTTTGCTTACAAAATGCCGTCGGGCACTCCGACTTCACATTTAATAAAAAAACTCAAGGACAAGGACCGACACACGCGGTCCGCAGTTTCGGCTGAAACCACGTCAGCCTACCGCGAGTCTCTCTGTCTCGGCTGAAACAGAGTCCTTGGTTCTACCGTCCACCGAAACCGTACAACCGACAACCTCGGCCCCGGAGGCCACTACTGTATCGGTTGTTGAATCTCCATTGGAATCTGGTGTCCAGGAACCCTCAGACACCATTCCCTTAGACAAAACTACTCCAGCACGTGGTGCAGCCAGGCCTCCTGCATCCATGTCTATTAAGGCATTCTCTAGGGCTAAAGCTGCTAAACTCTCAAAATCTATGCCTCCCAGGGTTATCCCTCAGGGACCCACTACAGATTCTCAGATCCTTAGTCTAGCAGAGGACCTTATTTCATTAATTAGGGGCTCTCAGCCTCATCCTGACAGGGGCTCTCAACCTCCTACGGAAAAAAAGGCCCAGGGTTGAGCCCTCTGATCCACTCTTCTCTGATGAGGCCTCTGATGGATCTGCTCTCTCGGACTACCAGGAGGAGGCTTTTTCGGCCTACGAGGATTCGGATGCAGAGGAATCTATCCCTTCGGCCTCCCCTCCTGAAGAACTGTCTTTTGGGGAAACTCTGCACACTGAGGGAGCATTTCCAATGGCAGGGCCAGGAATTCTCTGATTCCAGGAAGAGATTAAGGACCTTCTTACATTTGCCTCAGCATAGACCTTTGGCTAGTCCCCCTGTTTTGAATGTCATTGATGATGTGTACTCTGAATCTAGCACAACCCCTGACACTCTCCCTCCGGCTCCTGCCAAACCCGATAGGTACTACGGGGTCCCAGAATCACATCTTTTCCTTTACAAGGCCCACTCTGCTGATCCAGAAACTATTTCCCAGGGCCCTAAAGGGGTTGCAGCTGTCACTACAAAAAATCCTCTCCCCTCTGAAAGGGAGTCCAGGGCTTTAGTGCGATGGGGTAAAAAAAGTGTATACTTCTGCTACCCTTTCTATGAGGGCTTTAAACTGTCAATTTCATATGATACAGTACCAAGAATATTTGTTAGATGAATTGCATAAAAAGCTGTCTTCACCTGAACCCCTAGATCGCAAATAACTTCATGATCTTGTACATAACTCACAACAGGTTAGCAACCATTTCTTGCAGTGTGGTTATGATGCATTGGAAGTTTCATGTAGGTCAGCTATGACAGGTAAAGTCATACGTAGGCATGCTTGGCTGAAGGAACAATCTCTGCCAGACCATGTTAACGCAAAGCTTCTGGATGCTCCACTGGAAAAGCAAAAGTTATTTGGCTCCACTGCTCAGGAGGTCTTAAAGAAATTTGAAGAAAAGGCAAAATCTGTACAAACAGTCAAAGATTTTATGCAAGTCCAACCACCAAGATTCAGCAGAAATTGGCCTTCCAAGAACTGGTCCTTTCCAGACACAGACAGATTTCAGAGAGGCAAGAACAGGCGTGCCAGAGGTAGAGGGCAAACTAGAGGCTCCTACAGAGGACGTCAGTGGCAGCCTCCCAACCAGAGAGGTAGTGCAGGGCCTACAACTGCTGCACAAGGACAGACTCAATGACTTTACTTTGACACCGCCAACCAGGACTCAATTGAAAGCACCTTTGGGCGGAAAGCTTTCCTTATTTTCAGAAAATTGGCACATTATTACAAGGGACAAATGGACACTACAAATAATAGACAAAGGATACAGGTTCCATTTCCACACATTACCGAAAAGAAAAGGCATGCCAGACCTGCCACCAAATCAAAGGGCAGAGGCTTTGAAACAAATCTTCAACTTAATGAGAATGAAAGCAATAGAAAAGGTTCCTCTCGCAAAACAAGGCCAAGGATTTTATTCCAGACTCTTCCTTGTTCCAAGAAAAGAAAAGCAATGGAGGCCTGTTCTCGACTTGTCCGCACTAAATACTTATCTCATTGTGCCAAAATTCAAAATGCTGACTCTACAGCAACTCCTTCCCATGCTGGGCAAGGGGTCTTGGCTGGTAACTCTGGACCTCAAGGAGGCATACCTGCATGTCCCTATCAGACAAAGCTGCAGAAGACACCTCAGATTTCTTGCAGGTTCAGAGCATTATCAATTCTCAGCATTGCCCTTTGGCTTATCTACTGCGCCCAGAGTATTCACGAAATGCCTGGCATCAGTAATTGCACACTACAGACTTCAGGGGATGCAAATATACCCGTATCTGGACTACTGCCTTATACAAGCGGACAGCCAACAAATTTTGGTAAAACACTTGAATTATGCCATATATCTTCTTCAGGCCTTGGGATATACAGTCAACATTCACAAGTCAAGACTTGTACCATCCCAAAGAATAACCTTTCTGGGTGCGGATCTAGACACAACCACCCAAATGGCTTTCCTCACAGGAGAAAAACAAAACCAACTACCGGATTACTTCACAAACCTGTCAAGACAAACTCAGCTGACTGCAAGAAAAATCCTGCAGGCCCTGGGTTACATGGCTTCTTGCATTCTTCTGATTCCTCAAGCAAGGCTACATATGAGGAAACTCCAATGGTACCTAAGGAGTTTATGGACTCAGCACAGTCACAGCTTGGAAGCTTTAATACCACTCATCCCATGCCTTCAAAGGGAATTTCTGTGGTGGGCTCAAGCAAGCCAGTCAAACAGGGGTTTGCCCTTCAGCAAACCAATAGCCAGCCAAACCATTACAACGGACGCTTCAGACCACGGATGGGGAGCGCACATGGAAGGAAGATGCATTCAAGGACTATGGTCACAAAAAGAGCTACGCATGCACATAAACCACAAGGAAATGCTGGCAGTGATACATGCGATCGAGGCCTTCAAGTTATTTCTACATCAAGGCCACCTGCTAATAAGGACAGACAACACTACAGTTATGTGGTACATAAAAAAGCAAGGAGGCACCCATTCCTACCCTCTTTGCAGACTGGCAATGAATCTATGGGAACTTTCCTTGACTCTCAATATACAGCTGCAATCCCAGTTTGTGCCAGGAAAGCACAATATACTGGCGGACAGCTTAAGGAGGAACATCATGGATGCACACGAATGGATGCTGCACCCAGACATCTTCCATCAGATAACACAATCATGGGGGATACCGGACATAGACCTCTTTGCCTCCCCACACAATCATCAGCTGGAGAAATTATGCTCTAGGACATACCACCCACAAGCATGGAAAGTGGACGCCCTCTCTTTCAGCTGGAGAACAGTGTATGCATTCCCACCTCTTCCATTAATGACCAAGGTCTTACTGAAGATCAGGGCAGAGCAGCCAAGAGTGATTCTGATAGCTCCGGGCTGGCCAAGACAGCTAAAGAGCATGTCACAGACAAAACCATGGCTTCTGCCACAATGGCCGCTTCTCCTGACACAGCACAATTACAAAACTCTGCATTCCAACCTGAAAGCATTACAACTAGCTGCCTGGAAAATACCTTGACTCATCACCAGGATAAGCTATCCAAGAGAGTGAAGGATATCATCATGGAAGCTGGCAGGCCTTCCGTAAGAAAGGCATACTCAGCAAAATGGAAAAGATTTCACACCTGGAGCCACCTCAAAGGGCCTAGATGCAACAGTTATGAACATGGCACATATCCTGGAATATTTGGCAGAAATGCTCCACAATGGCCTGTCTTACTCTTCCATTAAAATTCATGCTTCAGCAATTTCAGCAGAATACAATACTGATTCACCGGTCTTCTCTCATCCTCTGCTAAGACAGTTTCTAAGAGGAATTAAAAACATCAATCCTCCAAGGAAACCACCAGTGCCTACTTGGGACCTTCACTTCTTGTTGGAAAAACTAACACTGCCTCCCTTTGACCCAGCAGCATCTGCAGAACTCCAGTTCCTCTCTTGGACGACTGCCTTCCTTCTGGCCATAACCTCAGCAAGAAGAGTATCTGAGTTACAGGCCCTCATGGCAGTACAGCCATTTCTTATTTTTCATCAAGACAGAGTCTCATTGAGAACCAATCCTTCATTTATGCCAAAGGTGGTATCTAGGGTCTCATTAAACTAAGCTATTCACCTGCCTACCTTCTTTCCAAATCCACAAAACAAAGGGGAAAAGCTTCTGCACACCCTGGACATACACAGGCAGTTGCGCTACTACTTGGACAGAACTAAAAATTACAGAGAAACTGACCAGTTGTTTGTAGCATATGCTGCTGCTGCACAAGGAAAAGCAATTTCAAAACAGACAATTTCAAAATGGATAGGGAATTGCATTCATTTCTGTTACTCCTTTCATGGAAAAACTGTGCCAGCTAACATTAGACCTCATTCGACCAGAGCCACAGCCACCTCCACAGCCTTCTTAAGAGGGGTGGCTACCAAGGACATTTTAGAAGCTGCTACATGGAGCTCCGTGCATACATTTTCCAAGCATTACAACTTACCTTTATATTCCAGATCCAGAGCAGGCTTTGCTACGGCAGTCCTGCAGGGCATTTTAGCTACACCATCCTTTACATAGATCCTCCACCCCCAGATTGGCTATGGTATTCTACCCATATGTGATGACTGCAGATGCATCCTTGAAGGACATAGTACAGATTTGTACCTACCATAAATGTAGATGTCCGATAGGTATGCATCTGCAGTCAGGTTTACCCTCCCTCCTTCCCCTCTGTGGTATTTCTTGGGTACATTCCTCTCTCATAGCTAACTGGGGTTATCTATTATGGTGTATTTGTTTTTATATATATATATATATTTTTGTGCATGTTTGGAATTTATTGCATTTCTCCAAATTTAGCCTTCCTTAGAGGGCACCTGGCATCTGGGGCAAGAAAAAGTGAGGAAGATGGCGTCGGCTGACGCTTTTATACCCCAGGCGCTCTGACGTCGGGAAGGCGACATCAGCCGACGCCGGACCCAGACTTTGGAATCCGGCCGACCGAAGGGCTGCCTGAGGCAGGACAACCCATATGTGATGACTGCAGATGCATACCTATCGGACATCTACATTTATGATAGGTACAAAACTGTACTTTCCACCTAGTGCCTACCACCCCTTTCTTAGCT
This sequence comes from Protopterus annectens, assembly GCF_019279795.1. NCBI lineage: Eukaryota > Metazoa > Chordata > Ceratodontiformes > Protopteridae > Protopterus > Protopterus annectens. The sequence goes on from NC_056735.1 coordinate 317,511,645, forward strand.
TTGGGATTCTACCCATCTGTATGACTGCAGCTGTATGCACGATGAACATAGTACAGTTTTGTACCTCCCATAAATGTAGATGTTCGAGTGCTAATACAGCTGCAGTCCAGGTTTCCCTCCCTCCTTCCCCTCTAGGGTATTCTTTTATGGTGTATTTGCTTGCAACTACTGTTTTTTGATTATTTTGCATTGCATTATTACATAATTTTATGTATTGCCTTCCTTCTGGGGGCACCTGACATCTGGGGCAAGAAAAACTGAAGAAAATGGCGTTGGCTGGTTATTTTATACTCCTGTCGCATTGACGTCAGGGAAGAGGCGACGACAACTGACGCCGGACCTAGACTTTGGAATTCGGCCAACCGAGGACCCGCCTGACGGCAGGAGAACCCATCTGTTATGACTGCAGCTGTATTAGCACTCGAACATCTACATTTATGGTAGGTACAAAACTGTACTGTCCTGCTTCTGTTGCTGTCCCCCCTTCTATGACGTCAGGTCGTCAGGGGTATAAAGCATGCAGCCGACGCCATTACATCAGTCTTTCTTGCCTTGTGGTGCCCGAAGCAGAAGCAGTTCGCAAGTGCCGGTCAGCCGACTTCTGAAATTTTCGTTTTCGAGTTTCAGAACCGAAGTCTTCAACTAAAAGCTTAGTACCCAGGGGGGACTTTATCTTGCTCCTTACCGATGTCAGTAAAAGTTAATAATTGCATTACTTGTGGAAAGCAAATGCCTCATAAAGATTTTCATTCGTACTGTATTCCTTGCCTAGGCCCTGACCACGATGTACCTTGCTGCCGGGTTTGTGCTTTATTTAATCAGTGTACTATCAGTCGGTATATTTTTGCCTCTCAATATTTCGGTTCTCGGTTTAATTATCCAGAAATGTCATCGGTTAGCCATCTGACTACCGGGATTCTGAAAAAACGCAAAGATAAAGACAGAGACAGGCTGCAGAGGTCCAAAACTGCCGACTATGCTTCTCCTAAGCCAGTCGCCAGTTCGCCGGTACTCAGTGAGGCACTTTCGCAGCCCCTGATACCCGCTACTTCTGATTCGCAGGCCTCTACTGAGACCCATTCGGAGTCCGGTATGCTGCGAGATAATTCAGTTATGGAACCCGTGGATGTGTCTACCTTGGATGGGTCCGGAGCCGCTGTGCAGGCACCGGCTTCGGAGGGTGTCTTCAGGACTACGAACTTGCATATTAAATCGACGCCTCCTTCATTACTAAGGCCTAAATCTCGATCCGTGTCTAAAAAACTGATGCCCAGGCCACATGTTCAGGCCTCTAGGCCTAAAAAACAAATGATAAAAATGGCTGAAGATCTAAGAACTAATCAGGGGTAGACATCCCCCCCTCCTCTAAGAGGCCTAGGGCTGCTTGATTATGAATCTTCTGATCAGGATTCTGTTTTTTCTGACTCTTATGATGACCTGGATTTGTCCTTACCTACTTATGAGGATTCTGATGCAGAGGACTGTATTCCCTCTGCTTCCCCTCCTGAGGATTTTTCTTTTGGGAAAACCTTACATACTGTACGGGAGCATTTTCACTGGGAAAGCCAGGAATTTTCTGATTCAAAAAAGAGGCTTAGGGATTTCCTTCTCCTACCTCAGCATAGGCCTTTGGCTATTCCTCCTGTACTAGACATTGTTGTCGCTTTCTTGGAATCCAGTTTGGCCCCTGATTCCCTGCCTCCTGCTCCCAGTAAACCTGACAGATACTACAGGGTCCCGGAGTCCCACAAGTTCCTTTTCAAAAATCCTATTGCAGATCCAGAGACCATTTCACAGTGGCCCAAGGGCATTAAGGCTTCTACTGTTAAAAATCCTACCCCTTCTGGTAGAGACTCCAGGGCGCTGGATAGATGGGGTGAAAAGGTTTATACTTCAGCAACCTTGGGAATTAGAGCTTTAAACTGCCAGTTTCATATGTTAAAATATCAGCAACATGTTATTGGACTGCTTAAACAGAAAATGATGTTGATTCCTGACTGTGTGGAAAATATAGACTTACAGGATTTAATGCATTCTGTTGAACAAGTTGGAAAACATACTTTGCAATGTGGTTTTGATTCTTTAAAGGCCTCTTGCAGGGCTGCTGTTACTGGGTCTGTGCTTAGAAGGCATGCTTGGCGTAAGGAGCAATCTTTGCCTGATCATGTTAAAGCTAAATTGTTAATTGTTAGATGCTCCTCTAAATCAGGACCACCTGTTTGGCAACATGGCTGAATATATTAAAAAGATGGAAGATAAAGCTAAATCTATGCAAACTGTTAAAGATTTTTTTATAAGTTCAGCCTCCTAAATTTAGTAGACACTGGCCTTCTAAGAATTGGTCCTTTCCAGCCCCTTCCAGGTCTTCTCAAGCCAAACCCAGACACAGCAGAAACCCCAGGTTTCAGTCCCATGGGACTTACAGAACTAAGCAGTGGGGGGCCTCCACTTCCAAGTCTGGGAATAACAAGATACCCCCCTATGGTAAAGTCTCAATGACTTCCTTTTAAAATTTCCAAGCATTTTTCTGACTGCCCCTTTTGGGGGGGGGGGGGTTGATCTTCATGCAAAGAACTGGGAACTCATTACCCACGATAAATGGGTTTTAAATATAGCATCCCAGGGATACAGATTTCACTTCCACACGTTGCCAACACCAAGTGGATGACTGGACCTACCCCCAAATCAGTGGGCAAAGGCTCAAACACAAGTACTTTCTCTCTTAAGCATGGGGGCTATTCAACTGGTACCAGAAGAGGAAAAGGGACAAGGTTTCTACTCCAGACTTTTCCTGGTAACCAGAAAAGGCAAATCATGGTGCCCAATCCTGGACCTGTCTACTCTAAACACCTTTTTGGAGATCCCAAAATACAAGATGCTGACTCTTCACCAATGACTTCCTATGCTAGGCAAAGACGCCTGGTTGGCAACACTAGATTTAAAAGAAGCATACCTGCACATCCCAATCAGGGAATCTTGCAGAAGATACCTACGCTTCAAAGCAGGCTACACGCACTCTCTGCACTGCTCTTTGGCTTATCTACTGCACCCAGGGTATTCACAAAGTGCCTAACTCCAGTTATTGCATTTTGCAGGCAAAGAAGTATTCAAATATACCCATACCTGGATGATTGTCTAATTCATGCAGAAAGCCAGGACATACTTTTGAATCATCTGGCATTTGTAAAAAAGGTTCTAACTTGTCTGAGGTGCACCGTAAACGAAAATATATCACAACTGGCACCCTGTCAACAAATTACATTCCTGGGAGCAAGCTTGAATACAACTTCCCAGATGGCTTACTTTACGCCAGAAAAGCAAATTCATTTGACAACCTACTTTAAACAAGTAGCCTCAAAAACCCTGCTCATCTGCAAGACAAATACTGCAAGCCTTTGGGTTCATGGCCTCCTGCATTCTTCTAATTCCATATGCAAGACTGCATACGAGAACTACAGTGGTATCTAAAAAGCCTATGGAGTCAACATTCTTACAGCCTAGAAACAATGATTCCTATCATACTTTGCCTATGCCTAGAGTTTTTTTGGTGGGCAGAGGCCTGCCACCAAAACAAGGGGCTACCTTTCACACCACCCCCTACTGCCCAAACCCTAACAGATGCATCAGACTATGCATGGGGGGGCTCACCTGGCAGGGAAGTGCATTCAGGGCAAATGGAACCCAAGTCAAATGCACTTGCATAGCAATCAAAAAGAAATGTTAGATGTACGGAATGCTCCGACAGCCTTCAAGGACTGCATTCTTCCAGGACAACTAATGGTAAAGACGGTCAACACCACGGTTATGTAGTACATAAACAAGCAGGGGGTACACATTCTTAATCCCTCTGCAGACTAGCCATGGCATTGTGGAACACAGCCTTGAGGTACCAAGTGCACCTACAAGCTCAATTCCTGCCAGGAAAATTAAATACACTGGCAGACGGACTAAGTAGAAACTTCATGGACCCACATGAGTGGAAATTGGAACCAAGGATTTTCAACATGTTGACAAGCGAATGGGGGAGCCCAGATATAGACCTGTTTGCCTCCCCCCAGAACTACCAATTGGAAAAAAATTTTGCACAAGGACTCCCCACAAACAAGCCTGGAAAGTGGATGCTCTGTCCTTCTGCTGGAAAAAACTATCAGTCTATGCCTTCCCCCCCCGCTGCCTCTGCTCTCCAAAGTACTACTAAACGTCAAACAGGACAAACAAAGGATGATTTTGATTGCTCCAGACTTGCCGTGCCAACACTGGTACCCCCTCCTGAGCAGTGTGTCATGGTTATCTCTATGGCACCTGCCTCAAGACGCCTTCCCTGCTGTCTCAGCAGGAGAACCAGATTCTGCACCCTCAGCTTCCAACACTGAACCTTGCAGCCTGGCTAATTACTTAAACTCTCCCTTACCATCCCTCAGCAAACCTGTCATGGATGTCATCTTAGAGGCAAGGAGGCCTAGTACTAGAAAATCTTATGCTGAAAAATGGAAAAGGTTCTGTGCCTGGAACAAATCTCAAGGGATGAGCACAGCAGCGCCCAATTTACCTCAGATTTTACAATACTTAACTGAGATGCTTCACAGGGGCCTGTCTTTCTCCTCCATTAAAATCCACACCTCAGCCATTTCAGCTCATTATAACACAGAATATCCCCTTTTCTCTCATCCACTGCTCAAGCAGTACCTCAGAGGGGCCAAATATTTGAGACCACCCAGGAGAGCTCCAACCCCAGCCTGGGACCTTAACTTTGTATTGGAGAAACTCACTCTACCGCCTTTCGAGCCAGCTGCTACTGCAGACTTAAAATTTCTTTCTTGGAAAACAGCTTTCCTTTTAGCAATCACTTCAGCTAGAAGGGTTTCTGAATTACAGGCCCTTACGGCAGTGGAGCCTTTCATAATCTTTCATGCGTACAGGGTGTCCCTCAGAACCAATCCATCATTCATGCCCAAGGTGGTGTCCAGTGTGGCTCCATTCATTTGCCAACCTTCTTTCCCAATCCACAGAAGAAAGGGGAACGGATCCTGCATTCCTTGGATGTGCACAGACAACTTAGGTTCTACTTGGACAGGACTAAACCTCAAAGAAAATCTGAACTGCTGGTAGCATTTGCTGCAGGGGCAGAGGGGAAGGCTATTTCAGGACAAATCATTTCTAAATGGATAAGTCATTGCATTCATTTCTTCTGTGAGCACCATGGAAAACCTATCCCCACAGGGGATCAGACCTCACTCCACCAGGGCTGCAGCTACTTCTGCAGCCTTTCTCAGAGGTTTTCTTACTAGGAACATCATAGAAGCTGCTACCTGGAGTTCTGTGCATACTTTCACCAAGCATTATCATTTGCCAATTTTCCCTAAATCCAGAGCTGGCTTTGCCACTGCAGTCTTGCAAGGCCTTATAGCTGGCCCTAATGCTATCTAAACTCCTACTCCCAACCGTAGCTTTGGGAATCGACCCAAATGTAATGAGTGCAACAGTGAAGAATGAAGAACATAGTACAGTTGTGTACACTTACCATAAACGTAGATGTTAGAGTGTATTCAGTGTTGCAGTCCTGGTTACCCTCCCTCCAGCCCCCTAACTTCTTTTGGATATACCTCTACTTTCCTTTACTATGCTTAAAAGCCTTTTTGGTGTATTTTCTTTTTTGTTGGAGGTATACCTTTGTGTTTTTATGGCTAATTGCTCCCCATTAGGGGGCACCTGACATCTGGGGCAAGAAAAACTGATGTAATGGCGTCGGCTGCATGTTTTATAACTTTGACGACCTGGAAGAAGGGACAGCAACCGACGCAGGACCCATGACTATTTTAATCAGGCCGACTGAGGGCAACCTGCAAGCTGATTACCTAAATGTAATGACTGCAACAGTGAATACACTCGAACATCTACATTTATGGTAAGTGTACACAACTGTACTTTCCACATGCTGAAATACCAGCAATATTGTCTGGAACTTCTTAAGCAGAGATTATCTACCTTTCCTGACTATGCAGAAAATAAAGAATTACAGGAGCTTATGCAATGATCATTGTGTTACCCTGCTGCAGTCATCACACTATGGTTATCCTGTCGTCAGGCGGTCCCACAGTCGGCCGGAATTCCAAAGTCTTGGTCCAGTGTCGGTTGCTGTCGCTTCTTCCCTGACGTCAGTTCGCCAGGGGTATATATAATGCATCAGACGCCATTTTCTCCAGTCTTTCTTGCCGTGCGGTGCCTGAAGCAGAAGCAGTTCGCAAGTGCCGGTCGGCCGACTCCTGAGATTTTCGATGTCGAATTTCAGAACTGAAGTCTTCAATAAAGCTAAGTACCCCATTGGGGAAACTTTTCTTGCCTCAGACCAATGTTAGAAAAAGTTAATTGTATTTCTTGTGGGAAGCAAATACCTCATAAGGATTTTCACTCTTACTGCATACCTTGCCTAGGCCCAGACCACGACGTCACTGGTTGTCGTTTTTGTGCTAGGTTTAATAAGCGTACTATAAAAAGACGCTTTGATTTCGCACGACACTATTTCGGTAGAAAATTTAACTACACAATGCATTCGGAGCAACCGACTACTGGCGTGCACAAAAACCGCAAGGATAAGGACAGGCAGCCTAGGCCCAAGCCAGACTCTGAGGCCTCGGCTGGACCGGTCTCCGGTTCACTGGTCTTCAGTGAGGCTCCGACGCAGCCCCTGACTACCGCAGTTTTGGAACCAGAGACCGCTTCGGAGCCTTTGGCGGAGAGTGCTAGGCCGACGCAGCCATTTTGTTCAGCCCCTACCAACGACTCTGCAGAAAGAGATGTCGGTGCTGCAGAAACACCTTCGATTTCTGAAGGCGTCTTCAGACCGGCGACGCTCACCGTAAAAACGTATCCTAAGCTTAAGACACCTATTAAACCTAAAAAGACTGCACTGCAGTCTCCAGTTCAAGGCTTCATGCCTAAGAAACAGATGCTTAAAATGGCTGCAGATTTAATCTCTTTAATCAGGGGTTCCCAACCCCCACCTGACAAAAGGCCTAGACAAGAGGAAGATTATGCCTCCTCTGATCAAGTGTCTATTTCCTCAGGCTCCTCTGAGGACCAGGATTACTCCTTCTCCCTTTATGAAGATTCTGATGCTGAGGATTCTATTCCCTCAGCTTCTCCTCCTGAAGACTACTCCTTTGGGGAATCTTTACACACTATGAGGGAACATTTTCACTGGGAAGGTCAAGACTACTCTGCCTCAAAGAAAAGGCTCAGTTTCTTTTACTCCCCCAGCACAGACCACTTGCCCATCCCCCCAGTTATAGACATTGTGGATGATGTTTACTTAGAATCTAGTTTGAACCCAGATTCTCTGCCTCCTGCTCCAGCCAAACCAGACAGATACTATAGAGTGCCTGATTCACACAAATTCCTTTATAAAAGTCCTGTTGCTGATCCAGATACTATCTCCCAGGGTCCCAAAGGTGCTAAGGCTTCTATGGCAAAAAATCCTGTACCCTCTGAAAGGGACTCCAGAACACTAGACAGGTGGGGGGGGGAGGTTTACACCTCAGCCACTCTAGCTATGAGAGCACTAAATTGCCAATTTCACATGCTAAAATATCAGCAATTTCTCATGTCTCTGCTAAAACAAAAAATGAGCACACTCCCTCAACAGTCTGAATTGAAAGAAATGCAGGATCTGTTGCATGCAGCTGAACAGGTGGGCAAACATACTTTACAATGTGGTTTTGATTCTTTGGAGGCTTCCTGCAGAGCAGCTGTCACTGGGTCTGTTATACGTAGACATGCTTGGTTAAAGGAACAAACTCTGCCTGATCATGTTAAAGCAAAGCTTCTAGATGCTCCCTTACAGCAGGATGTTCTATTTGGAGTTAAGGCAGAAGAAGTCTTAAAGAAAATGGAGGATAAGGCAAAATCTATGCAGACAGTCAAAGATTTTCTACAGGTACAGCCCCCTCGCTTCAGCAGAAATTGGTAAACTAAAAATTGGTCCTTTCCAGCTACCGACAGACATCCAGGAGGCAGAGGACAACCACAAGCCCAATACAAACCTCGACAATGGGGCACTGCAACACAGAAGGGAGGCGAAGACAGGCCCCAATCCACCAGAAGGCAAACTCAATGACCTGCACCTCATCTGGCCAAGCAACAGTCTCTTGGCAGCTCCCTTGGGAGGAAAACTCGCACTTTTTTCAGACAACTGGCACATTGTCACAAAGTACAAATGGGTCCTAGACATAATTTCGTGAGGATACAGATTCCATTTCCACACCTTGCCAATGAAAAGAGGAATGCCAAACCTGCCACAAAATCAATGGGCAGAGGCACAAAAACAAATTACAGCTCTCATGGATATGAGAGCCATTCAACTGGTACCTACACGAGAGCAAGGCCAAGGATTTTACTCAAGACTCTTTCTAGTTCCCAGAAAGGACAATGCCTGGAGACCAATTCTGGACCTTTCAATTCTAAACACCTTCTTACAAGTACCCAAATTCAAGATGCTAACACTACAGCAGCTTCTTCCCATGTTGGGCAAGAAAGCGTGGCTAGTAACGTTGAACCTCAAGGAGGCATACCTGCATGTCCCTATCAGACAAAGTTGCAGAAGATATCTCCGTTTCATTGCAGGTTCAACCCATTACCAATTCTCTGCACTGCTCTTTGGCTTTTCTACTGTGCCCAGGGTCTTCACAAAATGCCTGGCACCAGTAATTGCATACTGCAGACAAAGAGGAATTCAAATATACCCATACCTGGACGACTGCCTCATTCAAGCAGAAAGCAAGGACATCCTCTTACAACATCTGGCTTTTGTAAAACATCTTATAAGTTGCCTGGGGTACACAGTAAACGAAAAGAAATCAAAACTAGTACCCTCACAAAATGGCATTCCTGGGTGCCGGCTTGAATACAACGGCCCAGAAGGCTTATCTGACACCAGAAAAACTACAACTGACTCAATATTTCAAAACAATGGCAACAAAGACCCTACTCCCTGCAATAAAAATTCTGCAGGCCTTGGGCTTCATGGCATCTTGCATACTACTAATACCATTTGCAAAGCTGCATATGAGGAAATTACAGTGGTACCTAAAAAGTGTATGGTCTCAACACAGCCACAGCTTGGACACGATGATATCTCTCATTCCGTGCCTACAACAGGAGTTTCTATGGTGGTCACAGACATGTCACCTCAACAAGGGTCAGCCTTTCACCTCGTCCCCAGCCAGGCAAACTATGACAACAGATGCATCGGACTATGCCTGGGGGGCACACATGGCAGGACAGTGCGTTCAAGGCGTATGGACTGCAGATCAAAGAAATCTGCACATCAATCCAAAAGAGATGCTAACTGTACAGAATGCTCTGACAGCCATCAAGAACCTATTACATCCAGGACAACTTACAATAAGGACGGACAACACCACAGTAATGTGGTACATAAACAAGGAGGTACACACTCCTACCCCATATGCACACAAGCAATGACCTTGTGGAACACAGCACTGGCTTACCAAGTTCAGTTACAAGCTCAATTCCTGCCAGGAAAAAAGAACACATTGGCAGACAACCTCAGCAGAAATATCATGGATCCCCACGAGTGGAAGCTGGATCCACAAGTATTTGCAATGATAACTCAAAAATGGGGCCTTCCAGACATAGACCTGTTTGCCAGCCCCCAAAACTATCAGCTAACAAAATTTTGTACAAGGACACTTCACCATCAAGCTTGGAAAGTGGACGCACTCTCATTCAGTTGGAAAAACTTGACAGTATATGCCTTCCCTCCATTGCCTCTCCTCACAAAGATGCTACTGAAAATCAGAAAGGAAAGACCATGACTGATACTTATAGCCCCAGACTGGCCACGCCAGCACTGGTACCCACTGTTAAGGAATATGGCCCAAGGCCCACCTTGGATTTTGCCACAAATTGCTCATGTGCTCACACAGCAAAACAATCAGATTCTAGACAGCCAGCTCAAAACCTTAAATCTGGCTGCATGGCAAATCAACTAAGCATCCAGCCAGCTCCTCTTTCACAAGTAGTTATGGAGGTTCTTCTGGAAGCTCGGACAAATGGAAAAGATTTTGCGCCTGGAACCAAGCTAAAGGCCAAAACACACTTCAGCCTCACATTCTACGGTACTTAACTGAGATGTTGCACAAAGGACTTTCTTTTTCTTCCATTTAAATCCATGCATCAGCTATTTCAGCCCACTGCAACACGGATCCACCCTTAAATTCACATCCACTTCTAAGGCAGTTCCTCAGAGGGGCAAAAAACATTAGACCCCCCCCAGGAGAGCACCTACACCAACATGGGACTTCAATTTTGTTCTGGAAAAACTTAACGCTACCTCCATTGAACCAGCTTTCTCTGCAGATCTATAGTTTCTGTCATGGAAGACTGCCCTGCTGCTAGCAATAACTTCAGCTAGAAGAGTCTGAGCTGCAGGCACTAATGGCAGTGGAACCTTTCCTCATTTTCCATCAAGACAGAGTTTCTCTACGTACTAATCCTTCCTTCATGCCTAAGGTGGTTTCCAGTGTGGCTTTAAATCAAACCATCCACTTACCCACCTTTTTCCCAAATCCACAGAACAAAGGAGAAAGACTCCTGCATTCCTTGGACATTCACAGGCAACTTCGTTACTACTTGGATAAAACTAAGGTTTTCAGAAAATCTGACCAGCTCTTTGTATCCTATGCTACAGCTTCACAAGGGAAGGCTATTATCAAAACAAACCATTTCCAAATGGATAGGACATTGCATTTGTTTTTCCTATACCCATCATGGAAAACCAGTTCTTGCTAACATTAGGCCCCACTCTACCAGGGCAACATCTACATCTACAGCCTTCCTTGGGGGGGGGGGGGGGGTGGTTCCAACCAAGCAGATTTTGGAAGCTGCAACTTGGAGTTCAGTACACACCTTTACCAAGCACTACCACTTACCACTTTACTCTAAGACTAGAGCTTGCTTCGCCACTGCAGTTCTGCAGGGCCTTTTAGCCTCCTCTAACCCTCTACGAATCCTCCACCCATCCTTAGCTTTGGGATTCTACCCAAGTGTGATGACTGCAGCTGGGTAACACGAACATAGTACAGTTTTGTACCTACCATAAATGTAGATGTTCGAGTGTACACCCTGCTGCATTCCAGGTTACCCCCCTCCATCCCCTCTGATCTAACTGACTAAATTGCTACAAAACCTTCCTGATGTATTTGCTTATAGCTAGAGGGATTTTGTGCTTGTGCTAAAAACTTCATAAATCGGTACTAATTACTGACCACCTTTTTGGAGGCACCTCACATCTGGGGCAAGAAAAACTGAAGAAAATGGTGTTGGATGCATTATATATACCCCTGGCGCACTGACGTCAGGGAAGAAGCGACAGCAACTGACGCCAGACCAAGACTTTGGAATTCTGGCCAGCTGCGGGACCGCCTGACGACAGGATAACCCTAGTGTGATGACTGCAGCAGGGTGTACACTCGAACATCTACATTTATGGTAGGTACAAAACTGTACTTTCTGCAAGCCAAGTCAGCAAGCATACCCTGTAATGTGGGTTTGATGCCCTAGAAGCATCTTGCAGAGTAGCAGTCATAGGTTCTGTCCTTAGAAGGCATGCTTGGCTTAAGGAGCAGACCTTGCCAAACAATGTCAAATCAAAACTACTGGATGCTCCTTTGGACAAGGACAATGTTTTTGGCACCCAAGCAGAAGAGGTTTCAAAAAAGATGGAAGAAAAGGCTAAGTCTATGCAGACAGTCAAAGATTTTTTTGCAAGTGCAGCTTCCAAGATTCAGTAGGCATTGACCCTCAAAACATTGGTCCTTTCCAGACCCTTCTAGGCCATCTCAAATTAGACCCAAGGGAAACAGACCTACCCAGATTACAGTCTCAGGGTATGCAGAGATCTAAGCAATGTCATACCTCCACTTCTAAAACAGGGAGTGCTAAGCCACCCCCTCATGGAAAGAATTCACAATGACATCTCAACTCCACTCCTCACCTCTGCCCAATTGTTCGTGCCCCTAGGAGGAAAACTTGCCCACCATGCAAAAACTGGACCTGCATCACCAACGGTCAATGGGTTCTCAACATAGTATCCCAGGGGTACAAACTTTATTTCCACATGCTGCCAACCCCAAAAGGGTTCCCAGACCTTCCTACAAACCAGTGGGCAGAGGCATAAAACCAAGTTCAAGCCCTGCTCTCCATAAGGGCAGTTCAGCTTGTTCCTGCAGAAAAGATAGGCTAAGGTTTTTATTCCAGACATTTCCTGGTACCCAGAAAAGAGGGTACCTGGCGGCCAATATTAGATCTATCCATTCTAAACACCTTCCCGTTGGTACCAAAATTCAAAATGCTCACCCTATAGCAGCATCTCCCTATGCTGTCCAAAGATGCCTGGTTAGCCACCCTAGACTTAAAGGAAGCCTATCTGCACATCCCTATCAGGGACTCATGCAGGAAATACCTATGTTTCAGGGCAGGCTCTATGCATCATCGGTTCTCTGCACTTCCCTTTGGCTTCTCCACTGCTCCCAGAGTCTTGGCAAAATGCCTGGTTCCAGCCATTGCCTATTGCAGACAGAGAAAGATGCAAATATACCCTTACTTGGGCAATTGCCGGATTCAGGCAGTCAGGAAAAGCTGTTGCAGCACCTGATGTTTGTAAAGGACCTGCTAACCTCCCTGGGGTACACTGTCAAAAAAAATAAATCAAAACTAGTCCCCAGTCAAAAGTTTGTATTCCTGGGATTACGTTTGGACACAGCATCCCAGATGGCATTCCTTTCTCCAGAAAAACAAGCCTATCTGACAGGCTACTTCGCTCAAATGGCCACCAGAACCCAACTATCCGCAAGGAAAATACTGCAGGCTTTAGGGTTCATGGCCTCCTGCATTCTACTAATTCTATATGCCAGACTGCATATGAGGAAACTTCAATGGTACTTTAAAGAGTCTTTGGTGCCAACATTCTCATGGCCTGGAAACTATCATACCTTGTCTCAGGACAGAATTTCTTTGGTGGGCAGCAGCATGCAACCACAAGGGACTTTTCTTTACCCAACCCCACACTGCCCAGACCCTAATCACAGACGCATCAGACTATGCCTGGGGGGCACATCTGGACGGCAGGTGCATTCAGGGCCACTGGAGCCCAAACCAAATTCATCTGCACATCAACCAAAAAGAGATGCTAGACGTTCAGCATGCTCTGACAGCTTTCAGATCCGTACTCTCACCAGGGCCCCTTCTAATAAAAACCAACACCACCACAGTGAATGTGGTACATCAACGAGCAGGGGGGGAACCCACTCTGCAGGCTAGCCATGACCCTGTGGAACATGGCCTTTGCCATGCATATTCACCTGCAAACTCAATTCCTGCCAGGCAAACAAAACTTTCTGGCAGTCGACGTAAGCAGAAATCTCCTAGACCCACACAAGTGGCAACTAGACCTCAACCCCAATGGTGGACCTGTTTGCCTCCCCCTACAAATCACCAGCTCGGCAAATTCTGTACCAGGGTACCTCACAGCAAGGCCTGGAAAGTGGGATGCCCTATCTTTCCAGTGGGTAAACCTCTCAATTTATGCATTTCCCTCTCTACCTCTTCTTACAAGAGTACTACTCAAGACAGGAAAGACCAAGGGCAATCCTGATTGCACCAGACTGGCTACGGCAGCACTGGTAGCAACTACTGTGCTGTCACCGGTGCCACCATGGCACCTACCCCAGATCCTAACCCTCCTCACTCAGCAGGAGGGACAGATCTTGCATCTGCAACTACAAACCCTGAAACCTGCAGCCTGGCTTTTTCCTTGAATTCTCCTCCAGTGGCCAGCCTAAGCAAGCAGGTGCTGGATGTCATTTGTGAAGCCAGTACAAAGAAATCCTATGCTGATAAGTGGAAAACGTATCGTTCCTGGATTCACTCTAAAGGAGCGGACACAGCAGAGCACAGCACAGCCCTCCTTACCTCTCATCCTGGATTACCTGGCAGACCTACTCCACAGAGGCCTATCCTTCTCTTCCATTAAGATCCATGCCTCTGCCATCTCTGCTCATTACAGCACTGAGACACCTCTCTTCTCTCACCCTCTCATCAAAGAGTTTCTGAGAGGGGCAAACAACTTAAGGCCACCAAGAAGAGCCCCCCACCCCTGCCTGGGACCTTAACTTTGTGCTGGAAAGGTTCACGCTTACCCCCTTTTGAGCCTGCAGTGTCAGTAGAGTTAAAATTCCTCTCTTGGAAAACAGCCTTGCTTCTGGCTGTCACTTCAGCTAGAAGAGTGTATGAGCTACAAGCACTTATGGCTGTGGAACCCTTCATTATTTTTCATGCTGACAGGGCCTCCCTCAGGACTAACCCTACTTTTATGCTTAAAGTGATGTCCAGTGTGGCTCTCAACCAATCTATCTATTTGCCCACCTTTTTCCCTAATCCTCAAAATAAGGGGGAAAGGATCCTGCACTCTTTAGATGTGCACATACAGCTCAGATTCTACCTTGATAGGACTAAGCTCTTCAGGAAATCTGACTAGTTACTAGTCAGCTTTGCACCAGGGGTAGAGGGGGCAATGCCATATCAAAACAAACCATCTCCAAATGGATAGCACACTGTATCCATTTCTGTTACAAACCCCATGGGAAAACACCCCATTCAGGGGGTCAGAACGCATTCCGCTAGGGCAACTTCAGCCTCTATAGCATTCCTCAGGGGGGTCCCTACCAGGGACATTCTGGAAGCTGCTACTTGGAGATGTTCTTCGTGTTTCACTGTTGCAGTCATTACATTTGGGTTATCTGCTGGCAGGTATCCCTCAGTTGGCCTGATTAACAAAGTCTTGGGTCCTGCGTCGGTTGCTGTCTTTTCTTCCATGACGTCAGGTCGTCGGGGGGTATAAAACATGCAGCCGATGCCATTACATCAGTCTTTCTTGCCGTGCGGTGCCCGAAGCAGAAGCAGTTCGCAAGTGCCTGATGTTCATCGTGTTACACTGCTGCAGTCATCACACTTTGGTTATCTGCCGTCAGGCGGTCCCACAGTCGGCCTGAGTTCCAAAGACTTGGTCCGGCGTCGGTTGCGGTTGCTTCTTCCCTGACGTCAGTGCGACAGGGGTATAAGAGGCAGCTGACGCCATTTTCTTCAGTCTTTCTTGCCACAGTGCCTTAAGCCGAAGCAGTTCACAAGTGCTGGTCGGCTGACTCCTGAGATTTTCAAATCGAATTTCAGACCGAAGTCTTCAATAAAGCTAAGTACCCCGTTGGGGAATCTTTTCTTGCCTCAGACCAATGTCAGAAAAAGTTAATAATTGCATTTCTTGTGGGAAGCAAATACCTCATAAGGATTTTCATTCTTATTGTATTCCTTGCCTAGGCCCAGACCACGACATCACAGGTTGTCCGTTTTGTGCTAGGTTTAACAAACGAACTATTAAACATTGGTTTGATTTCGCCTAACATTATTTTGGTAGAAAATTTAATTACACCATTCCGTCGGAGCAACCGATGACCGGGATGCATAAAAAGCGCAAAGAATAAGGGCAGGCAGCCGAGACCCAAACCAGACACCGAGGCCTCTACTAGGCCAGTCGCCGGTTTTCAGTGAGGTGCCTACGCAGCCCCTAACTACCGCTGATTTAGAACCCCAGGCTGCATCCGACTCCCAAGCGGAGATTGCTGGGCCTCCAGAGTCTTTATTTTTAGGCCCTTCCGACTCCATTGCTGAAGGGGATACCGCTGAAAACTCCTTTAAAAGTAAAGAAGCATGTACAGCAGTCACCAGTACAAGGCCCCATGCCTAAGAAACAGATGCTTAAGATGGCTGAAGACTTAATTACCCTACGCTTCGTCTGACCAGACTCTTCTGAGGAGCAGGAATACTCCTTTCCCCCTTATGAAGATTCTGATGCTGAAGAGTCTATTCATTCAGCATCTCCCCCAGAAGACTACTCTTTTGGAGAAACTTTACATACCATGAGGGAACATTTCCACTGGGAAGGCCAGGATTACTCTAATTCTAAGAATAGGCTCCGAGAGTTCCTTTTACTACCCCAGCACAGACCCCTTGCTATTCCACCTGTGTTAGACATTGTGGATGATGTTTATTCAGAATCTAGCCTTAACCCAGATTCATTACCTCCACCAGCCAAACCAGACAGATACTATAGCGTCCCTTACTCTCACAAATTCCTATATAAAAGCCCTGTTGCTGACCCAGAAACCATTTCCCAGGGTCCCAAAGGGGTTAAGGCCTCTATTGCTAAAAATCCTGTATCCTCTGAAAGGGATTCTAGAGCACTAGACAGATGGGGAAATAAAGTATATACCTCAGCTATGAGGGCCTTAAATTGCCAGTTTCACATGCTGAAATATCAACAGTATTTGATGTCTCAATTAAAACAAAAAATGCTCACACATACAGAGCAGCCTGATTACAAGGAAATGCAAGATTTGTTGCATGCAGCTGAGCAAGTGGGAAAACATACTTTGCAATGTGGATTTGATTCATTGGAAGCTTCTTGTAGAGCAGCAGTAACAGGGTCTGTCATTCGTAGGCATGCTTGGTTAAAAACAAACTTTCCAACAGCAAAAGCACAGATGTCTTGAAAAACAAACCAAGCAGGAATCCCCGTGTAGCAGCGTCTTTAATTGAGAACAAACAGCAAAAATCCACAACTTAGCGCTTTCACCCATATAGCAAGGGCACCATCAGAGTTTGGTTAAAAACAAACTTTACCTGATCATGTTAAAGCAAAGTTATTGGATGCAACTTTACAGCAGGATGTTTTATTTGGTGTGAAAGCAGAAGAGGTTTTAAAGAAAATGGAGGATAAGGCAAAATCTATACAGACGGTCAAGGATTTTTTACAGGTTCAACCCCCTCGTTTCAGCAGAAATTGGCCAACCAAAAACTGGTCCTTTCCAACTTCTGACAGACCACAGAGGGTCAAATGCAGACGCCCAAGGGGCAAAGGTCAGCCACGAGGCTCTTACAAGCCTCGACAATGGGGTGCCACAACCCAGAAAGGAGGAGAAGACAGGTCTCAAACTTTCAGAAGACAATCACATTGACTTACCCCTCAGACTGCCAAGCAAATCCCTCTTGGCGCCTCCCTTGGGAGGAAAACTTGCACTTTTTGCAGGCAGTTGGTATATCATCACAAAGGACAAATGGGTTCTAAATATTGTATTTCTGGGATACAGGTTCCACTTTCACACTTTACCAAGGATAAAAGGAATGCCAAACCTGCCACCAAATCAATGGGCAGAGGCTCAAAGACAAATTACAGCTCTCATGGACAATGACAGTCATTCAACAGGTTCCTACACAGGGGCAAGGACAAGGATTTTACTCAAGACTCTTTCTGGTTCCCCGAAAGGACAAAGCCTGGAGACTCATTCTGGACCTTTCAATTCTAAACACATACCTGGAAGTACCCAAATTCAAGATGCTCACACTACAGCAACTTCTTCCCATGCTGGGCAAGAAGGTTTGGCTAGTAACGCTGGACCTCAAGGAGGCATAACTTCATGTCCCTATCAGACAAAATTGCGGAAGATACCTCCCGATTTATAGCAGGTTCAACTCATTACCAATTCTCTGCACTGCCCTTTGGCTTTTCTACTGCGCCCAGGGTCTTCACAAAATGTCTTGCACCAGTAAGCATACTGCAGACAAAGAGGAATTCAAATATATCCATACCTGGACTACTGCCTTATTCAAGCAGAAAGCAAGGACATTCTTTTAAAACATCTGGCATTTGTAAAAATCTTACTAAGTTGCCTAGGGTACACAGTAAACGAAAAGAAGTCAAAACTAGTGCCCTCACAAGATATAATATTCCTGGGTGCCAGCTTGAATACAACGGCCCAGATGGCTTACCTCACGCCAGGCAAGCAAGGACAACTGACTCAATACTTCAAAATGATGGCAACAAAGACCCAACTCCCTGCAAGAAATATTCTGCAGGCCTTGGGATTCATGGCATCTTGCATACTACTAATACCATATGCCAAACTGCATATGAGGAAACTACAATGGTACCTGAAAAGCGTATGGACTCAACACAGCCACAGCTTGGAAACAATAATACCACTTATTCCCTGCCTTCAACAGGAATTTCTATGGTGGGCTCAGGCATGTCACCTCAACAAGGGTCAGCCTTTTACCTTACCCACAGCCAGGCAAACAATAACAGATGCATCGGATTACGCCTGTGGAGCACACATGGCGGGACAGTGCATTCAGGGCAAATGGTCTGCAGATCGAGTGCATCTCCACATCAATCAAAAAGAGATTCTAGCTGTACAAAATGCCCTAACAGCTTTCAAGGACCGCCTACATCCAGGGCATTTTCTAATAGACGGACAACACCACAGTGATGTGGTACATAAACAAACAAGGGGGCACACATTCCTACCCCCTATGCAGGCAAGCAATGACCTTGTGGAACACAGCACTGACCTACCAAGTTCAACTACAAGCACAATTCCTGCCAGGAAAGAAAAATACATTGGCAGACGAACTAAGCAGAAATATCGTGAATCTTCACAAGTGGAAACTAGATCCACAAGTATTCACAATGATAACTCAAAAATGGGGGAGCCCAGACATAGATCTGTTTGCCTCCTCCCAAAACCGCCAACTACGGAAATTTTGCACAAGGACATACCACACACAAGCTTGGAAAGTGAACGCCTTCTCATTCAGTTGGAAAACATTAACAGTGTATGCCTTTCCTCCACTGCCTCTTCTGGCAAAGGTGCTCCTGAAAGCCAGATTAGAGAGGCCACAAATGATACTCATTGCTCCAGACTGGCCACGCCAACACTGGTATCCAATGTTAAGGAACATGACTCTAGGCCCACCATGGATTTTACCTCAAATTCCTCACCTGCTGACTCAGCAAAATAATCCGATTCTACACAGCCAGCTCAAGACTTTAAATCTGGCTGCATGGCAGATTACCTAAACAACCAGTCAACACTTCTCTCAAAAGCTGTTATGGATGTCATTCTGGAGGCCAGGAGACCCAGTACCAGGAAAACCTACTCGGACAAATGGAAAAGATTCTGCGCCTGGAACCAGGCTAAAGGCCAAAATCCTCTTGTCCCAAATATTCCTCAGATACTGCAATATTTAACTGAGATGTTACACAAAGGCCTTTCCTTTTCATCTATTAAGATCCACGCTTCAGCTATTTCAGCTCATTACAACACGGATCCTCCTATATTTTCACATCCATTACTAAGACAGTACCTCAGAGGGGCTAAGAACATAAGACCGCCTCGGAGAGCACCAACACCAATTTGGGACCTCAGTTTTGTCTTGGAAAAACTTACACTACTGCCATTCGAACCAGCTTTTTCAGCCGATTTACAATTTTTATCATGGAAAACTGCCCTGCTGCTAGCAATAACTTCAGCACGAAGAGTCTCAGAGCTACAGGCCCTAATGGCAGTGGAGCCTTTCATCATTTTTCATCAAGACAGAGTCTCTTTACGGACTAACCCTTCCTTTATGCCAAAGGTGGTATCCAGTGTGGCTCTAAACCAAACCATTCATTTACAAACCTATTACCCAAACCCCCAGAATAAAGGGGAAAGGTTACTACACTCTTTGGACATTCACAGGCAATTACGTTTTTACTTGGATAAAACTAAGACTTTCAGAAAATCTGACCAACTCTTTGTATCCTATGCTGCAGGATCACAAGGAAAAGCTATCTCAAAACAGACAGTTTCAAAATGGATAGGACATTGTATCCGTTTCTGCTACACACACCATGGGAAACCTGTGCCTGGTAACATTAGGCCCCATTCCACCAGGGCTACAGCAACATCAGCAGCCTTCTTCAGAGGGGTGTCAACCAAGGATATTTTGGAGGCTGCAACTTGGAGTTCAGTGCACACCTTCACCAAGCACTACCACTTACCTCTATTACTCAAAAGCCAGAGCTGGCTTTGCCACTGCAGTTCTGCAGGGCCTACTAGCTTCCCCAAACCCTGTATAGTACCAACCGCCCAGCCTTAGCTTTGGGATTCAACCCAAGTGTGATGACTGCAGCAGTGTAACATGATGAACATGGTACAGTTTTGTACCTACCATAAATGTAGATGTTAGAGTGTTCACACTGCTGCACTCCAGGTTACCCTCCCACCATCCCCTCTTCTTACCTGGGTTTTATCTATACCTCCCTTTTTATACAATCTATATGATGTATTTCTATATGGTGTATTTGCTTACAGCTGTAGCTATTGTTTTCTACTTATGTATTTTACTTAGGATTATGTATTGCCTTCCTATTTGGGGGCAGCTGATATCTGGGGCAAGAAAAAACGAAGAAAATGGCATCGGCTGCCTCTTTTATACCCCTGTCGCACTGACGTCCGGGAAGAAGCGACCGCAGTTGACGCCGGACCAAGACTTTGGAACTCAGGCCAACTGCGGGACCGCCTGACGGCAGATAACCCAAGTGTGATGACTGCAGCAGTGTGAACACTCGAACATCTACATTTATGGTAGGTACAAAACTGTACTTTGGCCGACTCCTGAAATTTTCGATTTCGAGTTTCAGAACCGGTCTTCAACCAAAGTTAAGTGCCCCATTGGGGAAACTTTTTCTTGCTCCTTACCAATGTCAGTAAAAGTTAATAATTGCATTACTTGTACAGGGAGACGTATTTTCCAACGTTAAAAGAACAGATTTTCAAATGTGAAAAGCTCTGTACAAGGTACAGGGCTATGCAACTCGACAGTTTATTTTTGACTAAATCAAAGGAATTAAAACAAGTTCCTAAGGGTTTGCGTATTTGGAAACTACCGACGGGTGTAGACCTGGAGTCGGAAGTTTGCCAAGAATTGATTGACTTATTTCAAAAAACAGGTATGGAATTGTTGGACATTATTTTGCGTAACAATGAGAACAAACTTGTTAAGC
The DNA here is from genome assembly GCF_019279795.1 of Protopterus annectens. Classification (NCBI taxonomy): domain Eukaryota; kingdom Metazoa; phylum Chordata; order Ceratodontiformes; family Protopteridae; genus Protopterus; species Protopterus annectens. Next base: position 317,532,601 of record NC_056735.1, read on the forward strand.
TACGTCAGGAGACTGACAAGCTAGATTTAAGTATAACATCAGACTTATTATTTTTTCAGCACAAAAATAATTTTGATAAAGTTGCAAGAAATGTTGAGGCATTTGTAAATAAAAATAGGGCATTAAAGTACAAAAAATTAGCCAGAGATTCTACGGACTATAAGCACAGGGTTGCTTACCCCCCTGGGCGTAAAGTGAACAACTTTCTGGCAAGAACTATCACAAGGACTGCCTCTGGTAGTGTACCGGGGATGTGTTTGGAGTCTTGTCAAGAGGAGGATTTTTTTTAGATCAACAAGTATACCCACGCAGGTCGCAAAGGCTACAAAGCATGGGGTCACATATCAGGAATGCCCAGCATCAAAACACCACGAGAAGGGGGAGGAATCATCAGGAACATTTGTAATAAATGATTTTAAAGTGGACTTTGATTTTTGTTGCAACATTGACACATTATTTGTCAAGGACTGTATTACTTTGTCACAACGAAAGATTTTGTATTTTTGATGATGGTCAAGTTGATGTGGTATTAACAACCAATGAGCAAGTAACAGGTTGTAATGTTCTATCTGAAGATGAAGTTAATGTGAATGATATAGGGGTTTTTGATGATGTATTGTTTTTAGGTGCTGACTTTTCCAATAAGGATGTTAGCAATAGTACATTGATCAAGAGAGTTGAAGCTACTAGCTTAGATGTCAACAATATACTTGACATTTTTACTAATGAGAATGTTTGGTTGGATAGTGTTGGAGAGGGTGGGAATGATGTGGGGTCAGACTCGCCTGTCTGTAACACCCTTGACACGACACCCTCCATGAAACATGAGATTGTAAGGGACAAGGGATTTACGATTTACAACTATACTGACCTAACTATTAGTGAAACTTATTTTGAACTGTTCAGTAAAGGCATAAATTTTGTGCCAAATTATAGGTTTGACATTGCACAAGTTTTAATTAATTTAAAACTTTATATGAGAAAGCTGAACCTTCAGTTGTATTTTTCTACGGTTAGATCAGGGGAAGCTACACACAGTAATGAAGTAGTATCTATGGCAATCAAAAGAAAGAGTACATTCATACCACCTCCCAATGTAGAAATCTATGCATTAGAACAGTTAGTCGAATATGACTTCAGCAGTATTTGTTCTCAAAAGTCTAATGTTGAAGACAATTTGACCAATGGAGAAAGAATGGATGTCCTTCAAGAATGCAACTGCAGTCATAACATATGGGTTGTCCTGCCTCAGGCAGCCCTCGGTCGGCCGGATTCCAAAGTCTGGGTCCGACGTCGGCTGATGTCGCATTTCTTTCCGACGTCAGAGCGGCTGGAGTACATAAGCATCAGCCGACGCCATCTTCTTCAGTCTTTCTTGCCGCGCGGTGCCCGAAGCAGAAGCAGTTCGCAAGTGCCGGTCGGTCAGCTCCTGTATTCTTTGAACCGAAATAATCAAAAAAGCTAAGTACCCCGTTGGGGACCTTTTCTTGCCTCAGCCGATGTCAGAAATTACTGAAAAAGTAAATAATTGTTTGTCTTGTGGTAAACAAATACCTCATAAGGATTTCCACTCTTACTGCCTCCCTTGCCTCGGCCCAGACCGCGACTTCTCGGCCTGTGCCGCCTGTGCTCGCTTTAACAAGCGCACTCTCAGGCGCCGGGCGGAGTTCGCTTTTATTTAAGCGAACTTAAACTTTTAACTATCTTATTTATATAAGGATTTTATTTCATCAAAACAGTACAGATGTATGAGGCCGGATAAGGGAGGGGGTATGGTTATTATGCATGGTATGGACTACAGTTGTCACATGATGAAAATACTAGGTGATGAAAGTACATACGTTAGAGTTTCAACCAATGAGGTCAATAGGGCATATCAGAAGATTGATATGTTTTTATTGGATGCGTTATATCAGGGGGTGATCAACGAGGTTGAATTTGATTACCTAACGGTTAAATTCCCTAGGATGCCAAAATTGTTTGGAATACCAAAAGTACACAAGGGGACTGAACATCTTCAATTTTGGCCTATAGTGTCAGCTAAGGGGTCGAAGACTGAACCCCGCTTGCTGCTTTTGTGGATCATTTTTGTAAAAAAGCATTAAATGATGCGGGGCACATTCTTAAAGATTCATGGCATTGCCTTGAGAGGCTTAGGGAAGTAGAGTATACGAATGAAAACACTTTTGGGTTCTTAACTATTGATGTTATCAACCTCTTCTCAGTGATCCCACATGGGCTGGGATTAAAGTTGTTTTATAACAGTTTATTGGTAAGTCCTAATTTTGATATGGAGAGGATTGAAATATGTCATGATTTGATGGAGCTCATTTTGAGCAACAACTATGTACAATTTGATGGGGAAATGTACCAACAATTAACCAGGGTAGCGATGGGAGCTCGTTGTGCCCCAGTGTATGCTAATTTAGTTCTGTTGGCATGGGAGAGAAAAAACATTTTCGAATCTAGATTTCAGGACAATATTTTGTTGTAAAGCAGGTTTTTAGATGACTTGCTAATTTTGTGGAAATGAAACGAGGAAAGTGTGGTGGATTTTGTTTTGTACTTAAGCAACACCACTGATTTTCTCAAGTTCACATACAATTGGGGTATGAATTCTGCAAATTATTTGGATATTACTATCTCTAAATCTGAAATGGGCCTAGTGAGTACTATTTATAGGAAACCAAGCTATTCGAATTCCATGCTGCACTACACGAGTTGCCATCCGTTTCATCAGAGGAAGGGAGTAGTGAAGGGCCAGATGGTCGTTTGTCCAGGCTCATAAGTGATGATGAGCTATTCAGGAAAGAAATATTTACATTAATAGGGATGTTTCTCGAGAGGGGGTATCCTTTGACATTGTTCTCTAGTATTAAAAGAGAAATTTATAGAAAAAGAAAGAGCAAATATATTCCCATTTTAAAAGCTAGAGGACATGAATCAACAGCCCCTGAGGTGAACAACACCACCAACATGGGGTTGGATGTTTCAAAGTTTGTACTCGAATACAATGACAAGGCACCTGAACTATGTGCAAGTCTTAGGAGTTTATGGGAATATTTTCTGAGTAAGGACACAAAAATGGTTTTGGGTAAGGCCCCTGTTATTGTTTTTGGTAGGGGCAAAAACCTGAAAGATATGTTAGAAAAGGAAGGCAATGGGTATGTGAGATCTCGAATGGGTAAGTGTGGGTGTTGCAAAGGATGTAGATATATTGCAGAGGGAACATACCTTTGTGTAGCAGGATTCAAGCGCACAATTGCTAGTCCAGGTTTGTGTAATTGTAATACTAGGAATTGTGTTTATATTGCTTCTTGTATGTCATGTGAAGCCTTTTATGTTGGCATGACTACAAGAAGCCTTAAGGAAAGAATAAGAGAACATAACAGTTCCATTAGGAGAAAGGATGAACACAACGCTTTGTACTTGCACGCAAAGGGTTGTAGTAACTTCAATAAGTTTCTATTTTTTATTGTGGATAGAGTGAAATCTAATGTCAAATGTGACATCAGTAATAGTGTTGCATTGCTTGAGATGGAATGGCAGATCAGGTTGAATGCCACGAGGTTTCCTGGTCTTAATGAGCATATCTCATTGAAACCTCAGTTGAAACATAGAGCCTATGCGATTTAAGTGATTTTAATAATATGAATATATATTAGTTGTCTTTCCATACATACACATATAGATGTTTTTATGTTGTATGAACAATAGTTATGAACGGGTTAATTTATCGTGTACAACAAAATTTCAAAATTTTATTGTTTTGTATGTGTTTATACTATTACAAATTTTAGTATGAGGTTGTTATAAAGTTTTTTATTAATCATTGTTAGAGGCACTATGTTAATATAGTAGTTAAAAAAAATTTTTGTATACATATAGGTTGATTGTGATAAATTATACTACAATTAGAATATCTTGGACAGACATTTTATTATAAAGTGAACGTTCATTGGTTGTGATCATTGTTTTGAATTTAATGAACTTAGTTATATCAATTGATTAATTAGTTTAGGTTCGTTGTGGGTAATGGATATTTAAATGTTGCGAAGCTGGGTGTGTTTGTGTGACTCTGAAGCCAGTTTCACTGGTGAAAAGCGCTCAGTCGGTGTGCTTTGGATTAAAGTTTTTTACTTCTATATGTTCCAGTTTCTGTGCCTTTGTTGCTCTACGCAGTGGTCGATGTGTTTTGGTTCATTACTTGTGGAAAGCAAATATCTCATAAAGATTTTCATTCATACTGTATTCCTTGCCTAGGCCCTGAGCACGACGTACCTTGCTGTTGGTTTTGTGCTTTATTTTATCTGCGCACTATCTATCTTTGGTATATTTTTACCTCTCAATATTTCGGCTCTCCGTTTAATTATCCAGAAATGTCGTCTATTAGCCATCCGACTACTGGGATTCCGTAAAAAATGCAAAGATAAGAGACAAGACGCAGAGGTCCAAAACTGCCGACGGCACTTCTTCTAAGCCAGTTCGCCAGTACTCAGTGAGGCGCTTTCCCAGCCCCTGATACCCGCTACTTCTGATTCTCGGGCCTCTACTGAGACCCATTCGGAGTCCGGTATGCCGTGAGATGCTTCAACTATGGAACCCACAAAAGTCTCTACCTTGGATGGGTCCGGAGCAGCTGTGCAGGCACCGACTTCTGAGGGTATATTCAGGCCTACGGACTTGCACATTAAACCGATGCCTCCTTTACTTAGGCCTAAATCTTGATCCATGCCTAAAAAAAAACTGACGCCCAGGCCACATGCTCAGACCTCTATGCCTAAAAAACAAATAAGAATCGCTGAAGATCTAATAACTCTAATCAGGGGTAGCCAACCCCCCCCCCTTCTAAGAGGCTTAGGACTGAAGTTGATTATGAACCATCTGATTAGGATACTGTTTTTTCTGATTCTTCTGATGATCTGGGAGCATTTCCACTGGGAAAGCCAGGATTTTTCTGATTTAAAAAAAGAGGCTAAGGATTTCCTTCTCCTACCTTAGCATAGGCCTTTAGCTATTCCTCCTGCACTAGACATTAATTATGCTTTTTCAGAATCTAGTTTGGCCCCTGATTCCCTGCCTCCTGCTCCCAGAAAACCTGACAGATACTACAGTGTCAGAGTCTCACAAGTTCCTTTTTAAAAATCCTATTGCAGATCCAGAGACCATTTCACAGGGGCCCAAGGGCATTAAGGCTTCTACTGCTAAAAATCCTACCCCTTCTGATCGAGACTCCAGGGTGCTGGATAGATAGGGTAAGAGGGTTTACACTTCTGCAACCTTGGCCATTAGGGCTTTAAACTGCCAGTTTTGTGTGTTAAAGTATCAGCAACGTTATTGGACTGCTTAAACAGAAAATGACGTTGATTCCTGACTGTGGAAAATAAAGAATTACAGGATTTAATGCATTCTGCTGAACAAGTTGGAAAACATACTTTGCAATGTGGTTTTGATTCATTAGAGGCCTCTTGCCTCTGTTGACTCTGCTGTTAACTGGGTCTGTGATCAGAAGGCATGTTTGGCTTAAGGAGCAATGCCTGATCATGTTAAAGCTAAATTGTTGAATGCTCCTTTAAATCAGGACCGCCTGTTTGGCAACAAGGCTGAGGAAGTTCTTAAAAAGTTCTTAAAAAGATAGAAGATAAAGCTAAATCTATGCAAACTGTTAAAGATTTTTTACAAGTTCAGCCTCCTAGGTTTAGTAGGCACTGGCCCTCTAAGAATTGGTCCTTTCCAGCCCCTTCCAGGTCTTCTCAAGCCAAACCCAGATACAGCAAAAACCTTGGGTTTCAGTCCTAGGGGGGACACAGAACTAAGCAGTGGGGGGGGCCTCCACTTCCAAATCTGGGAGTAATAAAACTCCCCCCTATGCTAAACTGTCTCAATGACTTTCTTTTAAAATTTCCAAGCACTTATCAACTGACTGCCACTTTGGTGGGAACGATTGCTCTTTATGCAAAGAATTGGGAACTCATTACCCAGGACAAATGGGTTTTAAATATAGTATCCCAAGGATACAGATTTCACATGTTCATCGTGCATACAGCTGCAGTCGTAACAGATGGGTTCTCCTGCCGTCAGGCGGGTCCTCGGTCGGCCGAATTCCAAAGTCTAGGTCCGGCGTCGGTTGTCGTCGCTTCTTCCCTGACGTCAGTGCGACAGGGGTATAAAGGAACCAGCCGACACCATTTTCTTCAGTCTTTCTAGCCACGCGGTGCCCGAAGCAGAAGCAGTTCGCAAGTGCCGGTCGGCCAGCTCCTGAAATTACGAAAATTTTGAAACCGAAGTCTTCTTGAAAGCTAAGTACCCTGTTGGGGAAACTTTTCTTGCCTCAGACCGATGTCAGACAAAGTTAATAATTGTATTTCATGTGGGAAGCAAATACCGCATAAGGATTTCCATTCCCTCTGTATATCTTGTTTAGGCCCAGACCACTTCGATCTGCCGCTTTTGTGCTACATTCAACAAACGCACCATTAAGCGTCGGGCGGAGTTCGCCCAGCATTATTTTGGAAAAACATTTAACTATATTATGTCGTCGGATACTCCGACTCCAGTTTTGTCTAAAAAACGCAAAGATAAGGACCTACACACGAGGTCCGCGGCCTCTACCGACACCATGCCAAAGCCGGCTACACGTGGTCCGGTTCTCAGCGAGGCGCCTACGCAGCCCCTGACTACCGACGGCACTTCATTGGCAGTGTCTCCTGTGCCCCAGGTCGCAGGCTCCTCGGCCCACACCCAGACTACTGATACCGAAGCCACTCTTGGTGTTGAACCTCAAAATGTGGGCAGGTCTACCTCCACTCAAGGTGTCTTCAGACCTTCCTCTTCTTTCTCCATCAAGGCTTTCACTAAGTCTAAAGCAGCCATGCACTCTGAGACAAGCTACTCAGGGCCCATCTCCAGGCCCCATGCCTAAAAAGCAGATGCTTAAAATGGCTGAGGATTTAATTACTCTTATCAGGGGTTCTCAACCCCCACCAGACAAAAGGCCCAGAGTGGAGGAAGAATCCCCCCCCCTCTGATCAGGGCTCCATTATTTCAGAGCACTCTGATCAGGAACATTCTTACTCCCCTTTTGAAGACCCTGATGCGGAGGAGTCCATTCCTTCTGTATCCCCCCCCAGAGGATTACTCATTTGGGGAAACTTTGCATACCTTAAGGGAACACTTCCACTGGGAAGGCCAAGATTATTCAGATTCCAAGAAAAGGCTTAGGGAATTTCTCTTACTACCTCAGCACAGGCCTCTGGCTATACCTCCTGTCTTGGACATCCTAGATGATGTTTACTCGGAGGCCTGCCTTAACCCGGACTCTCTGCCTCCAGCCCCAGTTAAGCCTGACAGGTACTACAGGGTTCCTGACTCACACCAATTTCTATACAAAAGCCATGCTGCTGACCCATAAACCATCTCACAGGGCCCCAAGGGAATTAAGGCCTCCACTGCTAAAAATCCATTACCTTCCGAGAGAGATTCCAGATCCTTAGAAAGGTGGGGAAAAAAGGTATATACCTTGGCTACCTTAACCATGAGGGCCTTAACTGTCAGTTCCATATGCTAAAATACCAACAGTTTTTGTTATCACAATTGAAAAGTAAAATGTCACAACCTGAACAACCAGACTTGAAGGAGTTGCAGGATTTGATGCATAGTGCAGAACAAGTGGGTAAGCATACCTTACAATGTGGTTTTGATGCTCTAGAGGCCTCATGTAGAGCTGCTGTTACAGGATCAGTCATACGTAGACATGCCTGGCTCAAGGAACAAACCTTGCCTGATCAAGTCAAAGCTAAATTACTAGATGCCCCTCTTCAAAAGGATGTATTATTTGGTGCTAATGCTGAGGAGGTATTAAGGAAAATGGAGGAAAAGGCTAAATCAATGCAAACCGTGAAAGATTTTCTACAGGTACAACCTCCACGTTTCAGTAGAAATTGGCCTTCCAAAAATTGGTCCTTTCCAGCCACGGACAGACCCCAAAGAGGCAGATACAGGCGCCCGAGGGGCAGAGGACAATCCCAAGGATCGTTTAGAGGCAGACAGTGGCAAGCTCCTACACAAAGAGGTGGTGAGGATAACTCGCAATCATTCAGAAAGCAAGCCCAATGACTTTCCCCTTTGCATGCCAAACAAGACTCAAATGGCAGCCCCCTAAGGAGGAAAGCTGGCATTATTTTCAAGAAATTGGCATATTGTCACAAAAGACAAATGGATCCTGGACATCATAAACAGAGGCTACAGATTCCATTTTCACACCCTTCCAAAAATGAGAGGCATGTCAAACCTGCCACACAAAGGGCAGAGGCACAAAGGCAAATTACAGATCTCATAGACATGAAAGCTATTCAAGAGGTACCTACGCACGAACAAGGTCAAGGTTTTTATTCCAGGGTATTCCTGGTACCAAGGAAGGGAAAAGATTGGAGACCTATTTTGGACCTATCCATACTAAACACATTTCTACTCGTACCAAAATTCAAGATGCTCACTCTACAGCAACTTCTTCCCATGCTGGGCAGGGAGTCTTGGCTGGTAACATTGGACCTCAAGGAGGCATACCTGCATGTCCCAATCAGACAAAATTGCAGAAGATACCTGAGATTTCTTGCAGGTTCAACCCATTATCAATTCTCTGCATTGCCCTTTGGCTTATCTACTGCACCCAGAGTATTCATGAAATGCCTGGCATCAGTAATTGCCTACTGCAGACTTCAAGGGATACAAATATACCCCTATTTGGACGACTGCCTGATCCAAGCAGACAGCGAGCACATTCTTCTGAAACATCTGGCTTATGTAATAATGTTGTTGAACTCTCTGGGATACACAGTCAACAAAAAGAAATCAAGGCTAATACCCTCTCGGAAGATAAATTTCCTGGGTGCCAACTTGGACACAAACACCCAGATGGGCCTACCTCATGCCAGAGAAGCAGGGGCAACTAACTCAATACTTCAGAGCACTAGCTAATTGCACCAGGCTGACTGCAAGGAAAATCCTGCAGGCTCTGGGATTCATGGCATCTTGCATCTTACTAATCCCATGTGCAAAGCTGCATATGAGGAAACTTCAATGGTACCTGAAAAACATATGGTCTCAACACAGCCACAGTTTGGAAACAATAATACCACTAATTCCATGTCTACAAAGGGAATTTCTGTGGTGGGCTCAAGCATGCCAAACAAATGCAGGTCCTTCCATTCAGCAAGCCTCAAGCAAATCAAGTTATCACAACAGACGCCTCGGACTGCGCATGGGGGGCGCACATGACAGATCGGTGCATTCAGGGCAAATGGTTCCAAAAAGAAAAGCACCTTCACATCAATCATAAGGAAATGCTAGCAGTAATAAATGCTATTATAGCTTTCAAGGACCTGCTGCAACCAGGTCAACTATTGATAAGAACGGACAACACCACAGTTATGTGGTACATAAACAGGGAGGAACACATTCATACCCCCTATGCAGACTGGCCATGTCACTTTGGAACATGGCCATGGACTTACAAATGGAACTACAAGTACAGTACTTGCCAGGCAAGGAAAACACGCTGGCAGACAACCTAAACAGAAATATGACAGATCCACACGAATGGAAGTTACATCCAAACGTTTTTACAGAAATAATCCAAGCATGGGGAAGGCCAGACATAGATCTCTTTGCCTCCCACAAAAATCACCAATTGACAAAATTCTGCTTAAGGATTTTCCATCCAAAGGCCTGAAGAGTGGACGCTCTCTCTTTCAGTTGGACATCAGTGACAGTTTATGCCTTCCCACCTCTTCCTCTGCTGCCCAAAGTTCTATTGAAAACCAGAGCAGACAGACCAAAGATGATTCTCATTGCTCCTGACTGGCCAAGACAACACTGGTACCCACTCCTGAGGAGCCTGACGCATTCCCCACAATGGACCCTGCCGCTAATGCCTCTTCTTCTGACTCAGCACAGCTTCAAAACTCTTCACAGCCAGCTAAAAACACTCAATCTAGCAGCATGGAAGATTTCTTAGCATCACAACAGACACTACTCTCCAAGGAGGTGCAGGATGTCATTCTGGAGGCCAGAAGGCCGTCAACTAGAAAAGCTTACTCCGCAAAATGGAAACTGTTTTGTGTCTGGAATGAGAAAAAGGGCCAGGATCCTGGAAAACTGAATTTACCTCAAATACTACAGTATCTAGCTGAGCTGCTAAGCAGTGGACTTTCATTCTCCTCCATCAAAATCCATGCCTCAGCCATTTCTGCAGAATACAACACTGATCCACCCTTATTCTCTCATCCTCTCTTAAGACAGTTCCTCAGAGGGGCGAAGAATCTAAGACCCCCAAGGAAACAACCAATACCTGCTTGGGATCTCAATTTAATTCTGGAAAAACTGACCCTGCCTCTCTGAGCCAGCTGCCTCATCAGATTTGCAATATTTGTCCTGGAAAACAGCTTTCCTTCTAGCTATTACCTCAGCTCGTAGAGTTTCAGAACTACAAGCTCTCATGGCTGTGCAGCCTTTTATCATCTTCCATCAAGACAGAGTTTCCTTACGAACCAATCCATCCTTTATGCCTAAAGTGGTATCCAGGGTAGCTTTGAATCGGGCCATACACTTACCTACCTTTTATCCTAATCCTCAAAACAAAGGGGAGATATTACTACATTCCTTGGACATCCACAGACAACTCCGTTATTATCTGGACAGAACAAAGCCTTTCAGACAATCAGAACAGCTCTTTGTGTCCTATGCTGTAGGAGCTCAAGGAAAGCCAATTTCGAAACAGACAATCTCAAAATGGATTGCCCACTGAACACGCTTTTGCTATTCTTTTCATGGCAAAACTGTACCTACAGGCATCAGATCTCACTCCACGAGGGCCACAGCTACCTCTGCAGCTTTCCTCAGAGGAGTTCCTACCAAAGATATATTGGAAGCAGCCACTTGGAGTTCTGTGCATACCTTCTCCAAGCACCACCACCTACCATTATACTCCAAAACTAGAGCAGGCTTTGCCACTGCAGTCTTGCAGGGCATCCTGTCTCCTCCTAGTTCCACCTAGTGCCTACCACCCCTTCCTTAGCTTTGGGATTCTACCCATCTGTTATGACTGCAGCTGTATGCACGAAGAACATAGTACAGTTTTGTACCTACCATAAATGTAGATGTTCAAGTGCTAATACAGCTGCAGTCCAGGTTTCCCTCCCTCCTTCCCCTCTTGGGACAGGCCTATAGGCTAACACATCCTCATACAACCTGATTGGGGTATTCATTTATGGTGTATTTGCTTGCAACTAATGTATTTTGATTATATTGCACTGCTTTATTACACAAATTTATGTATTGCCTTCCTTCTGGGGGCACCTGACATCTTGGGCAAGAAAAACTGAAGAAAATGGCGTCGGCTGGTTCCTTTATACCCCTGTCGCACTGACTTCAGGGAAGAAGCGACGCCGGACCTAGACTGGAATTCGGCCGACCGAGGACCCGCCTGATGGCAGGAGAACCCATCTGTTATGACTGCAGCTGTATTAGCACTCTAACATCTACATTTATGGTAGGTACAAAACTGTACTTTCTCTCAAGCATGGGGGTTATTCAACTGGTACCAGAAGAGGAAAAGGGGCAAGGTTTCTACTCAAGACTTTTCGTGGTACCCAAAAAAGACAATTCATGGCGTCCTATCCTGGACCTGTCTACTCTGAACACCTTTTTGGAGATTGCAGAATTCAAGATGCTGACTCTTCAATTACTTCCTATGCTAGGCAAATATGCTTGGTTGGCAACACTAGATTTAAAAGAAGCATACCTGAAGTTCTGTGCACTGCCCTTTGGCTTATCTACTGCGCCCAGGGTATTCACAAAGTGCCTAGCTCCAGTTATTGCATTTTGCAGGCAAAGAAATATTCAAATATACCCATACCTGGACGATTGTCTAATTCAGGCAGAAAGCCAGGACATACTTTGAATCATCTGGCCTTTGTACAAAGGGTTCTAACTTGTTTGGGGTACACCATAAACTAAAAGAAGTCACACCTAGTACCCTGTCAACAAATTATATTCCTTGGAGCAAGCTTGAATACAACTTCCCAGATGGCTTACCTCACGCCAGAGAAACAAATTCATTTGACAACCTACTTCAAACAAGAAGCCACAAAAACCCTGCTATCTGCAAGACAAATACTGCAAGCCTTGGGGTTCATGGCCTCCTGCATTCTTCTAATTCCATATGCAAGACTGCATATGAGGAAATTACAGTGGTATCTAAAAAGCCTATGGTGTCAACATTCTCAAGACCTGGAAACGATGATTCCTATCATACCTTGCCACGCCTAGAGTTCCTTTGGTGAGCAGAGGCCTGCCACCAAAACAAGGGACTACCTTTCACACCACCTCCTGCTGCCCAAACCCTAACAGATGCATCAGACTATGCATGGGGGCTCACCTGGCAGGGAAGTGCATTCAGGGCAAATGGAAGTGCATTCAGGGCAAATGGAACCAAAGTCAAATGCACCTGCATATCAATCAAAAAGAAATGTTAGCTGTACAGAATGCTCTGACAGCCTTCAAGGACCACATTCTTCCAGGACAACTAATGGTAAAGATGGACAACACCACTGTTATTTGGTACATAAACAAGCAGGGGGGGGTACACATTCTTACCCCCTCTGCAGACTAGCCATGGCATTGTGGAACACAGCCTTGAGCTACCAAGTGCACCTACAAGCTCAGTTCCTGCCAGGAAAATTAAATACACTGGCAGATGGACTAAGTAGAAACCTCATGGACCCACACAAGTGGAAACTTGAGCCAAGGATTTTCAACATGTTGACAAGCAAATGGGGGAGCCCAGATAGACCTGTTTGCCTCTCCCCAGAACTACCAGTTGGACAAATTTTGGACAAGGACTCCCCACAAACAAATCTGTAAAGTGGATGCTCTGTCCTTCAGCTGGAAAAACCTATCAGTCTATGCCTTCCCCCCTCTGCCTCTGCTCTCCAAAGTACTACTAAAAATCAAACAGGACAAACCAAGGATGATTTTGATTGCTCCAGACTGGCCGCGCCAAAATTGGTACCCCCTCCTGCGGAGTTTGTCACGGTTATCTCCATGGCACCTGCCTCAGACTCCTTCCCTGCTGTCTCAGCAGAAGAACCAGATTCTGCACCCTCAGCTTCTAACATTGAACCTTGTAGCCTGGCTTAATCTCTCCTTTACCATCCCTCAGCACACCTGTGATGGATATCATTTTAGAGGCAAGGAGGCCTAGTACTAGAAAATCTTATGCTGAAAAATATAAAAGATTCTGTGCCTGGAACCAATCTCAAGGTATGAGCACAGCAGTGCCCAATTTACTTCAGATTTTGCAATAATTAACTGAGATGCTTCACAAGGGCCTGTCTTTTTCCTCCATTAAAATCGACACCTCAGCCATTTCAGCTCATTATAACACAGAACCTCCCCTCTTCTCTCATCCACTGCTCAAGCAGTTCCTCAGAGGGGCCAAAAATTTGAGACCACCCAGGAGTGCTCCAATCCCAGCCTGGGACTTTAACTTTTGACATGGAGAAACTTGCTCTACCTCCTTTCGAGCCAGCTGCTACTGCAGACTTAAAATTTCTTTCTTGGAAAACAGCTTTCCTTTTAGCAATCACTTCAGCCAGAAGGGTATCTGATTTACAGGCCCTTATGGCAGTGGAGTCTTTCATCTTCTTTCATGCGGACAGGGTGTCCCTCAGAACCAATCGATCCTTCATGCCCAAGGTGGTATCCAGTGTGGTTCTTAAATCAGTCCATTCATTTGCCAACCTTCTTTCCCAATCCACAGAATAAAGAGGAACGGATACTGCATTCTTTAGATGTACACAGACAGCTCAGATTCTACTTGGACAGACTAAACCTCAAAGGAAATCTGAACAACTGCTGGTGGCATTTTGCTGCAGGGGCACAGGGGAAGGCTATTTCAAAGCAAACCATTTCTAATTGGATAAGCCATTGCATTCATTTCTGCAATAAGCACCATGGAAAATTTATTCTCCAGGGGATCAGACCTCACTCCACCAGGGCTGCATCTACCTCTACAGCCTTTCTCAGAGGCGTCCCTACCAGGGACATCCTAGAAGCTGCTACCTGGAGTTCTGTACATACTTTCACCAAGCATTATCATTTGCCAATTTTCTCTAAATCCAGAGCTGGCTTTGCCACTGCAGTCTTGCAGGGCCTTATAGCTGGCCCTAATGCTATCTAAATTCCTCGTCCCAACCATAGCTTTGGGAATCTACCCAAATGTAATGACTGCAACATTGAAACATGAAGAACATAGTACAGTTGTGTACACTTACCGTAAATGTAGATGTTAGACTGTATTCACTTGTTGCAGTCCTGGTTACCCTCCCTCCAGCCCCCTAACTTCTTTTGGCTATACTTCAACTTTCCTTACTATGCTTAAAAGCCTTTTTTGTGTATTTGCTTTTTTGTTGGAGGTATATCTTTGTTCCTTTATATTTAATTGCTTCCCATTAGGGTGGCAGCTGACATCTGGGGCAAGAAAAACTAATGTAATGGCATCTGCTGCATGTTTTCTACCCCTGACGACCTGACGTCATGGAAGAAGGGACAGCAACCAACGCAGGACCCAAGAGTTTGTTAATCAGGCCGACTGAGGGCTACCTGCAAGCAGGTAACCCAAATGTAATGACTGCAACAATTAATACACTCGAGCATCTACATTTATGCTAAGTGTACACAACTGTCCACGCCTTCACCAAGAAGTACCACCTGCCTATCTTTTCCAAATCCTGGGCGGGTTTTGCAGCAGCAGCCCTGCAAGGGTATACTAACCAGCCCCAACTCTTCTTGACTGCCTCCACCCATTCTTCAGCTTTGGGAATCAACCCAAGTGAGATGACTGCAACAGCGAAACATGAAGAATATAGTACAGTTGTGTACACTTACCATAAATGTAGATGTTTGAGTGTATTCACTGTTGCAGTCCTGGTTTCCCACCCTCCAGCCCCCTTGTCTCTCTCTCTCTCCTCCTCTATTTCTCTTACTCACCCCTTACAGGGCTATTGGTGTTTACTTTTTACTCGTGGTGTTTCTTCCACCATAACTTAGCTCCCTATTTGGGGGCTGCTGACATTTGGGGCAAGAAAAACTGATGCAAAGGCGTCGGCTGCCTGTTTTTATACCCCTGACGACCTGATGTCAGTCCTGAAGCGACAGCAACCAACGCAGAAATACTAAGTCTGGTATTCGGGCCACCTGAGGGCTACCTGCTGACAGATAACTCAAGAGTGATGACTGCAACAGTGAATGCACTCAAACATCTATAGTTATGGTAAGTGTACACAACTGTACTTTTTGATGTCAAATATAACTAACAATGTTTCAGATAAATCTATTTTTTCTTCTCTGTCAAACAATGTGGATAACAAATTTTGTGCATCTTTCAGGACTAGTGGGGCTTCCACTAACAATGGTTTGAGTATATTTTCAACATATTGTTACAATGGCTTAGTAGCCCAACCTCGTCCTGAAACTATTGGTCGCATAGGAGGCTTCTCTAAGGTTTTGTGGATCTTAGGCAACCCATTGAGTGCACAACATTTTTTATCCACATTGATTTACAGAAAAAATGGATTTGTCTGAAACATTGTTAGTTACTTTTCACATCAAAACTTTATTTACAGTGATCCTGAACTTAGAAGGGATAGACTCTGTCATACTGTTTGACTCATCATAGTCAATATAATCATAACACAGTAACTGTGATTTGCACATTATTAGAATTAATCTTGAGTCGTATATTTCTGTTTGGGGAAAGTTCCTTTGTACAAAAACAAGGGGTAGCTATGGGTACCCCATGTGCCAACACGCATGCTAATTTGGTGTTGGCACAATGGGAGGAAGAGCATATACTGAGCACTGGTGTCTACAAGCAGAACATGATTTATCACGGGAGATTTGTAGACCATATTTTTTTTGCTGTGGAAGGGGAGTGTTGTACAGTTGAATGACTTTATTTCATATTTAAAGACTACCACAAGTGTTCTCACATTTACTATGCAGTGGTCTCGGACTACTATAGATTTTTTGAATACTGTAAGAATAAAGAAGGTGGACTAGATACCAAGTTGTTTAAGAAAACATGTTGGAAAAATAATTTATTACATAAATCTAATATGCACCCCCCCACACACATTTTCTCCAGCATCGTTAAAGGACAGTCTTAAGGCTTTCCTATCTCAATACCAATAACACAGAAATGAGCGAGTCAATTGGAGTTTTCTTGCAGGATCTTTCGAATAGGGGCTACCCCAAGACATTAATAGATAATGTTCACACAGAAATAGATTCTTATAGGGATAACAGAGGGGCCCCGTATTTTTCAAGTAAGCATAGAGATGACAGCAATCAATTTAGAAACTCTCTAAGCCTATTGGTAAAAAAACATAAAATGCTTTTTACTTATTCCATCAACATTTATCAGATTTGTGACATAGAAAGAACTGGCCCATCCTATTAGCTGACAAAGAAGTCAAAAAGATTGTTGGGCAAGACCCTAGTTTTATTTTTAGAAATAATATGAATTTAAAGAGGATGTTATGCTATGGTTCTAAGTGCTTGGGGTTGGAACCCCTGCAAAAGAACAGGAACATTCCCTTGTAGGAAATGCAAAGCATGTTCTTTTATTGTGAAAGATCAAACATTTATTCATCCCAATACTGGGAGAAAGTTTATGCCTAGGTTATTTGTCACTTGCAACAGTAATACAGTAGTATATTTGGCAATCTGTACACAATGTTATTGTTTTTAAATAGGAAAAACAAGTCAGCTCAAGGAAAGGATCCTAGAACATCTTAATAATATAAGGAATAATGTTCATACAAATGCTGTAGCAGCACATACAAAATGCTACAGGGCATAATGTTTTTTTTTATTATTTTAGAGTGCTTCAACAGGTTAGAACCAGTATGAGAAGAGGTGATGTGAGGAATTATTTAGAGAATTTAGAGGTGAAATGGATCATAGCTTTACAAGCCCATAGAGATCCGGGCTTAAATGGAAGTGTTCCACTGAAACCAGCTTTAATTAAGAGGCACTAAATTTGATTTGTTAATTACTAGAGGCATGTGACTTTAATCTGTATATATTGCTTGATTTTATATTAATTTTATTTGGATCTGAAGAAGTGGTAGTCCCACGAAAGCGCTTATCCTTTTATATTAAAGGTGGTTGGAAATAAGTTTGGAAGAAAATCTCATTTGTCTCTGCTCAGCTTTGCTGGTGTGCTCATTTTTTGGTTTTCTATTTAGCTGCAGTAAGTACACTGGTCTGGCGGCCCTTTTCCAGCACAATATGAGCCATGGAGGCCCAAAAACAGAATAATAAATGTCCACAATTCAAAAGCAATAATAAAATGCAAAATACAGTGCACAGCTCAGGAAAAAAATACAATGCATTTGATGGAAAACATAATACAGTAATGTGGCATTCTGATGCAAATAGTGGAGATTACATTTTAATGGGAGTAACAAAGTATAAGAATTTTTGATGAGCTAGGTTTATATGCCATTTCGTTCTGCCTGCCATTAGAGGTTGCTTTCACTGCTTTGCCTTCTATATAGCAATTTTACCTCCCATTGAACCATTAGTCTCTGCAGCTTTGAAGCTTATTTCCTGGAATCATGTCCGTTGGAAGAATTGCAATCACAGGGACCCTTAGGACCAGTCCTTCATTTATGCTTAAAATGGTCTTGGAAGTGGCACTTAATCAGACAGCTTCGATTCTTTCCAAATCCCCAAATGAACGGAAATCTTGAACACTTCTTGGGTGTGTGTACATAATTTAAGGTTCTATTTGTATAGAATTAAGGTTCCTAGGCAGAGTGAGCAATTCTGTGTATCCTTTCTGCCTAATGGACAAGAAAGACCTATTTCTAACAAAGCATGCCCATATTGTCATTGAATGCATTATATTTTATTATGACCACCATGGAAAATCATTACATGGCTAGATTACAGAGTACTCCCAAGGGCAGCTTTAACCATGGTAGCCTTCCTCAGGAATATTTCCACACAATATATGTGAGGCAACAACTATCATTCCCACCTTTGTTGGGCACTGTAAACTGAGCATCCTTTACAGGAGCAGGGCATGCTTTCCCACTGTAGTCCTGAAGGGTTTACATCCTTGGCAACGCTAGATCTGTGCCCTCTTGCATACTACTTTAGTATCTTCCCATACTTAGTGAGTGTGTGGTGGACAATAGTATGTCTGTGAGCTCACGCCACATAAAAGTAGATATTCTGTCATAATCCAGAAAACAAAGGTGGAAGGATTTTGCACCTTTTGTCTGTCATAGATGGCTTAAATTTACCCAAAAAGAATGAGGGAATTTTGGCATTCTGAATGGGTGTCTGTCTAATTTATGTTGGCATACAGGGTGGGCCTGTCTCTAAGCAGACAGTGTCTAAATGGATAGCCAGTTGCATCAGCTTTTTTTACAGGAGAAGTGGATGGCTCTTAGAGGAGTTGGTCATAGAGTACTCTACTAGTACAGCAGCAGCCATAGTAGTCCTGAGTAATCAGCTCATAGTTAGCTGTGAGGTAGCCATATAGAGTGCAATACCCATTTTCTAGACATTACAAGTTAGACCGTCAGTAAGCAGGACAGGTTTTGCCCCAGCTGTCCTCCAGGGTCTGCTGTGATGTCATCTGTTGCTTTAGCACTTTTACAACAGTGTCCCTACAATGACCACAGTGCTGCTTTGTTATTGCTGTGTGAGTATATAAACTATGTGTAAATGTTCAAGTAAGTAGTATTGTGTTTGCGCCCACTCTTACTCACTTTTTACTAAGAGCTTCTCATCCTCACCCATGAGAGTGTAGGGGGCTAGAGGTGGTGGGACAATTTTACTTGAAGTAAGGTCAGTGCTCCATTATGTCATTCAAGGGACCCTCCTCCAAGTGCATCCAGCAGTGTCCTGGACAATCCCAGTCCAGAAGGTCTTGACTCAAAGAGAAAGTGATGGGGCACACCTGTTAGTGGCGGTCATGCCAAAAACAATTAAAGTGAAGGGGCTCCTCTGTCATACAGCAGTCTGTCGTTTGATGCTCTGGTTAGGAGAGGAATCTAGTTTCCTTTCTGGAGAGGTCTGGAATTCAGACTGGCAGGTGCTCCTGTGAATAACTCCCAGGAGGAATGAAGCATGCAACAGTGAACGCTTACTCTCTCCTTTGAAGAATGATCACTAAAACAGTAAGGATACCCCCATCACCCTAAGAATATTGTAACTGTTTTATTTGGCTATTACACATGGATTTTTTGCAGTAATTACAATATTTTTTTTCTATACAAAAATTAGTGAACTACAAATCTTAGTGAGGTCCAGAAGAATGAGAAAAGGTTCTTAAGGGATGCTACATATGTAAAAGCAGCTTGCACACTAAATGAGGTTCTGTTAAATGCCTGGCACAAGATCAGCATAGGCTTCATAGGGATATGAGCACAGCTGATGAAAATCACTGGGTAGAAAAGATCACATCGCCAGATAAGCCCAGATGTTATGACATTTGCTGTTAAGCACCTTACACGCAACTGTGCGTACATTAGAGTTACTTTCTGAACAGAGTAAAGGATGATGCAGTGCTTGTGCACTTAATGAGTTTTTAGAGCTGTATAGGAAAATTATGATTATAGTGTGGTCTAGTATGTAACTTTTTTTTCCTTTTATTTGCAGGTGCAAAAATTATCAAAGAATGAGGTACTAATGGTGAATATAGGCTCTTTGTCTACTGGAGGTAGAGTAAGTGCTGTGAAGGCCGACTTGGCAAAGATTGTGCTTACTAACCCTGTGTGCACAGAAGTGGGAGAAAAAATTGCACTGAGTCGTAGAGTAGAAAAACACTGGCGGTAAGAAGACAAACCTTAACTAGTTTGAAATATACAATGTATAATAGAAATGTAGATAAATTAACAATGGTTAGTAATATGGTGGAAGAAATTTTTTTCATCTGTTTTGATTGAAGCAATTTCTTTGTATGTTCTTGCTCAGATTGCTTGGGATGACTGTTTTGGTTTAAACTAAAGTCTGTGTTTATCATGAGTTAAGTATTTTTTATTGGCTTATATTAAAAGCGAGGGAGCTGTGGTATGAGGAGCGAGACCCAGGCACCACTTTGAAGCTCTGTTGTTGTGTAAGGACCAAGATTCTGGATTTCTGGCAAGAGTTTCTGGGTTGGATTTCAGCTTTGTGAGGTCATCTCCTTGTACTTTCTCTGTGTTGATGTCCTCCTTTTCTCATGTTGCAATATTCCACATCTTTGGGTTATCCTCTGCTAGCTACCCGTACATCCAGCCAGTATACAAAAGCTTGTAGCCACTCCTAGGTACATGGAACGTCTGACATTGGCCGAGGGAGCTTAGGCCATAAAAGAGACGTCTGCGTATACCTTTACCCAGAACTTCTCTGCCGCCAGTCATATGTCTGCTCTTCTGCCGTCCCTGCCTTTGGATCTTCAAATTAAAAGATAAGAACCCAGTTGAGGTCGTTTTTTTCTGTTTCTTTTGGGTCACTGCATGCCTGTTTAAGTTTGTCATCCAGGAAAGGAAAGTCCAGGTGCAGACATCAGATCCCCCATTAAGACGCCTACGAGCTCTGTCTTTTCTGCTAAGGCCATACACACAACCATCAAACCTGTGCAGTCTGTCAGGCCGTCGTACCTAAGACACACTGCATTTGTTTACACCTCTTAATATTTACCTAGAAAACCAGCATCTTAAACGCTTGGTGCTAGCGATGGAGGGCCCATCTGGTCAGACCATAGCGCCACCTAAAGAGGGGCAAAGTTTCCAGGCCTGAACCTGCTGCTGCACCTCCTCCACCCAACGTCCTGCCTGTGGCCAACATTAACCTGGAGGAACATTTGGAATTTGCTGAAATGGGTATAGTGGGTACTGTTTGGGAGGCCACAGAACCTAGGGCAAAAAGCACTTCCATGGAAGTCTTGTAGAAGTAAACTGCCATTAACGAGGAGAAACCTAATCTCTTTACAGTCCAGGTGAGGTCTTCCTCTGCTTCCATCAAACAGAATCTAGGCCCGCCTTAGCTCTTACTTACTAGGCCTTCCCTAAAAAAAAAAAAAAAAAAAAGCAGCAAGACTAAACAGGCTTCCCTTCCTGCAGAAAAGCCAACAGGCCGAACGCCTACAGGCCTTTTCCCAGAGCCTATTTAATGCTTTTATGGCCCTAACCCCTGCTATGCCTGCTTCTTCACCGGCTCTTCCTCCTTTCCTTAGTCCCAGGCCTCAGGTTGATGACACTGTGCAACCTGAAGCTGAAAATTCCTCAGACTCCTCTTTGGAGGATTCTGTTTCCTGTGTGTCCCAGATGCCCTGCCCTCTGGAGTATGCTTCCCCAGAGGAGGACTCTGCTTGGGTGAGACTATCTCAAAAATGAGAGAATATTTTAAGTGAGATTCCTCTGAAATGTCCGAGCTCCAAAAATGATATGAGCTGTTGCACATGGATACTCCTGCTCCTTCTGCCATTCCTCCAGTTTTTCCAGCCTTCTTGGATGCTTTCAGTGCAACCTGTGTGAATCCAGATTCCCAACCACCTGCCCTTCGAAGGCCTGGCAGATTGTTATATAAAGTCCCTGAAGGGGCTAAATTCCTGATTAAATGCCCTGTTGCAGACACTGGCGCACTCAGTCTCTGCAGATAAACCATCCAGATTGCTTCCCTCCACCTCTGTCCTTCCCACATACATTGGAGCGCATTGGTAAAAAGTTTACACATCAGCTGCTTTGACCTTTAGGGCAGTAAATTACCAGACACATGTCCATTTATGCCTTGGCCATTTTGGCTGAGGTCACTAAACTTTTGACTGACCTCCCTGATTCACCTGCCAAGGCTCAAATATCTAACCTCATCTCATTGTCTTCTCAAGTCCCAAGACTTTCAGGTAGATGCAGCTATGATGCTGCAGAAGCCTCTGCCAGATCAGCATTTTCTGCTTCAGTTCTTAGAAAATACTCATGGTGAAGACTACAGCCCTTACCTGATATTAGGACCAAACTCCTGGACGTTCCTCTGGATAACTCTGCTCTTTTTGGGCTAAAGTGGCTGAGCTATTCAAGACCCTTCAACAAAAGGGGAAGGAACTCCAGGACCCCAAACACTCGTTCATCTCCCACATCCCAAGTTTCATAGAAAATACCCCCACCAAAACCCAGTTCATTAGAAAATCTGCTCCAACCCACCCACCCCCCCCATACCAAGAAGCAACAGACTCCTTCCAAGACTGCTCAGACTCCCGCCCAAAAACCTCAGTTTCAAGATAGTGCAGGTAGTCTGCGACTACCTGCCTTTGCTGTCCACACCCCCAAACTCCAGTCCTCTGTCCCTAAGGCTCGCTCACCGTCTCCAAGCTTGGCAAAGCATTACCACAGACAAGTGGGTCCTGCCCGTTATCAAAAAGAGTTATTTTCATAATCTGGATCATCCCTCCTTCTTGAAGAGGCATCCCACAGCCTCCCAAAGACCAGTTTTCCATTTCATCCAGTCATAGACTCCTTCCTTTCTCAAGGATCCATACAACCCGTTCCCATGACAGAACAGGGAAAGGGCTTTTACTCCAGACTCTTCCTAGTACCAAGGAAAGATGGACCATGGGGACCTGTCTTGGATGTCTCTCACCCCAACCTTTTCTTACAAGTACCCTCCTTCCGTATGCTTACACTACAGACCCATTTTCCCTTGGTAATGCCGAAGAGATTTTTAGCCACATTGGACATAAAGGATGCCTACCTACACATCCCTATAAGGCCCAACTACAGGAAATGCTTATGTTTTTTCTGTGGGTTCCTCACATTTTCAGTTCTCTGCCTTGCCCTTTGGACTCTCTACAACTCCAAGGGTGTTTGCCAAGTGTCTGGCTGTAGTTATTGCGTATTGTAGGGTCCAAGGGATTCAAATATTTCCATACCTGGACGACCTCCTGACAAAGGCAAAATGTTCCACATCTCTTCACCACCAACTGCACAAAGTTCTCATTTCTACAGGCACTGGGATTCAGCATCAGTTACCCCAAGTCCAACCTAAATCCCTCCCCCAAGTTTTCCTGGGGTGTAGAATAAGGACAGATGCTGCCATTAGAGCATTCCTTCTACCCCAAAAGGTGGAAAACCTAAAGTAGTTACCTGTCCTGTGTCCTCCCCGCCACTGCTATGACAGCCAGACAGTACCTCAGGTTACTGGGTCATATGGCTTCCTCTATCCCAATGCTGCCGTTGGCAAGACTCCACATGAGAAAATTGCAGTGGAAACTGAGGTCAATATGGACCCAACATTCACACCCCTAGGACTTTAATGTTCCCTTTCTTCCCTGACTGAGGAAGGAGAACTGGTGGTTGGAGCAAATCACAATCAACCCGGGACTTTCCCCCAGTTCAGGAGATGTAAACAGATGCCTCAGATTTGGTCTGGGGAGCTGCTTTAGACAGCCTGAGAGTGCAGGGTACCTGGTCAGACACCTTCAGGTGGGAGCACATCAACATCAGGGAAATGAGAGCAGTCTTATTCGCCTTGAGGGGCTTTCTACATATCCTGAAAGAAGGGCCCTTAAACTGTTCTCGGACAACACTACAATTCTATGGTATATGAGCAAACGGGGGGAGCAAAATCCTACTTGCTATGCAGAATTGCACTCCAAGCCTGGAAACTGACGGCCCAGCGAGGAATCTCCCTGCAGGTAGTTTATATCCCTTCAGCACAGAACATTCAGGCAGACACCCTCATCAGGTCCATGTCACAATCCCACGAATGGATGCTTCACAGGGATGTGTTCCTGGACATTGTCCACACGTGGGGTACACCACAAATATATCAGTTTGCCTCCCCTCTGAACTGACAACTGCCACTATTTTGTACCAGGCTTCCCTGCCGCCTAGCAAGGCCATTGGGCGTCTTTTCAGTCTCTTGGAAGGGGATGTTTCTCTATGCACCCCCTCCCACTTCGCACTCCTTCAAAAAAATCCTACTGAAAATCCAGTGGGACAAACCAAAAATCTTGTTGGTGACCACCTTTTGGCCAAGATAGCATTGGTTCCCCCTCCTTCTGCATTTAGTTAGGGGCAATCATCACACATTACCCCACAGTGGACCTTCTCACACAGGACAAGGGATCCCCAATCCATCCCCACCTGGAATCTCTGAACCTAATCCTGTGGATGATAGAATCTTGATCCCTTACAGACATCTTTACAGTGAGGACATGCTAACAGTCCTGCAGGAGGCCAGAAAACCGAATACTAGGAGATCAGCTCCTGTTAAGCCGGACAGGTACTACAGGGTGCCTGATTGACATAAATTCCTTTACAAAAACCCTGCTGCTGACCCAGAAACTATTTCTCAGGGTCCGAAAGGGGTCAAGGCAAAAAACCCTACCCCCTCCGACAGGGATTCTAGGGCATTAGACAGATGGGGAAAAAAGATTTACACCTCTGCTACCTTGGCTTTAAGGGCTTTAAATTGTCAGTTTCATATGCTCAAATATCAGCAATATATTATGTCACGGCTTAAACAGAAAATGTTGATAAATTCTGAAGGTGCAGAAAACAAAGAAATGCAGGATTTTATTGCATGCAGCTGAGCAAGTTGGAAAGCATACTTTGCAATGTGGTTTTGATTCTTTGGAGGCCTCCTGCAGGGCCACTGTCATGGGCTCTGTCATTAGGAGGCATGCTTGGTTAAAGGAACAAAATTTACCAGATCATGTTAAAGTAAAATTATTAGATGCTCCATTACAGCATGATACTTTGTTTGTTGGTAAAGTAGAAGAGGTGTTAAAGAAAATGGAGGACAAAGCTAAATCTATGCAAACAGTCAAGGATTGTCTCACAGGTACAGCCTCCAAGATTTAGCAGACACTGGCCTACAAAGAATTGGTCCTTTCCAATGTCAGACAGACCACAAAGGGGCAGACACAGATGCCCAAGAGGCAGATCCCAGCCCCAAGGTTCATACAGGTCTAAACAGTGGGGTGCTTCTACCTCCAAAAGTGGAGAAGACAAATCACAGCCTTACAGGAAACAGTCCCAATGACTTCCCCCTGCCTGCGCCAAGCACTTATCTTCTGGCAGCACCTTTAGGGGGAAAACTAGCACTTTTTTCTCAAAATTGGCAAATAACCCAGAACAAATGGGTCTTAGACATAGTGTCACAGGGCTACAAGTTTCACTTTCATACTCTGCCAAGGGCAAACGGTTGGCCAGACCTACCAAAAAACAATGGGCAGAGGCACAAAAACAAGTCTCATCCCTCATGGACATGAGGGCCATTCAACAAGTACCAGAACAAGAGCAGGGACAAGGATTTTATTCAAGACTGTTCTTGGTACCCAGAAAGGACAAAGCCTGGAGACCAATACTATCCATTCCAAACACGTATTTGGATATACCAAAATTCAAAATGTTGACCTTATAGTAGCTTCTGACCATGCTGGGCAAGAAGGCTTGGCTTGTGACTTTAGACCTAAAAGAGGCATACCTGCATGTCCCAATCAGACAAACACGCAGAAGATACCTCAGATTCAAAGCTGGCTCAATGCACTACCAATTCTCTGCACTGCCCTTTGGCTTATCTACTGCGCCCAGGGTTTTCATAAAGTGCCTGGCACCAGTAATTGCATTCTGCAGACAGAGGAATACAAATATATCCTTACTTGGACGACTGCCTCATACAAGCAGAGAACAAGGACATTCTACTACAGCATCTGGCGTTTGTAAAGAGATTACTACCATGCCTAGGGTACACAGTCAACGAACAGAAATCAAAACTAGTACCCTCTCAAGAGATATAATATTCCTGGGTGCAAGCTTAAATACAGCTGCCCAGATGGCTTATTTCACGCCAGACAAACAAAGGCAACTGACTACCTATTTCAAACTCTTGGCAACAAAGGCCCAGTTATCTGCAAGACAAATTCTGCAGGCTTTGGGCTTCATGGCATCCTCCATTCTACTAATTCCATATGCAAGCCTGCATATGAGTAAACTTCAGTGGTACCTAAAAAGTGTTAGGACTCAGCATTGCCGCAGCCTGGAAACAGTAATTACTCCGATTCCCTGCCTGCAACAGGAGTTTCGATGGTGGGCGAGGGCCTGTCACCAGAACAAGAGGCAGCCATTCACCTTACCCCCAGCCAGGCAGACATTGACAACGAATGCATTAGATTATGCCTGGGGGGCACACATGGCAGGAAGATGTATTCAAGGCACATGGTCCGCTAACCAAATGCATCTACATATCAATCAAAAAGAGATGCTAGCTGTTCAGAATGCTCTTTCAGCCCTCAAGGACCTACTTTGTCCAGGACAATTACTGATAGACAGTCCAATACCATGGTCATGTGGTATATAAACAAGCAGGGAGGCACTCATTCTAACCCCCTCTGCAGACTAGCCATGACTTTGTGGGACACAGCATTGACTTGCCAAGTACATCTGCAGGCACAATTCCTGCCAGGAAAGATAAATACTGTGGCAGACGAACTAAGCAGAAACCTCATGGATCCCCACAAGTGGAAATTGGATCCACAAGTCTTCAACATAACAAAGTAATGGGGATACCCGGACATAGACCTATTTGCCTCTCCTCACAACTGCCAACTAAAGAGATTCTGCACAAGGACTTATCACAGACAAGCATGGAAAGTGGATGCCCTATCTTACAGCTGAAAAAACTTAAAAGTATATGCCTTTCCTCCCCAAGGTACTCCTAAAGGTCAGACAAGAGAAGCCTAAAATGATACCGATTGCCCCATACTGACCCCGCCAGCACTGGTATCCAATCCTAAGGGACTTATCTCAATGCCCAGCCTGGACCTTACCTGAAATACCTCACCTACTGTCCCAACAAAACAATTGGATCCTGCACAGCCAACTCAAGACCTTAAATCTGGCAGCATGGTGGATAATGTAGTCATACAAAATGCACCTCTCACTAAAGCGGTGATGGATGTCATTTTGGAGGCCAGGAGGCCTAGTGCTAGAAAATCTTATGCTGGAAAATGAAGAGATTCTGTGCCTGGAACCAGGCACAAGAAATTGACACAGCAGTACCAAATATTCCTCAGATTTTGCAATACTTAACTGAGATGCTGGACAAAGGCCTATCCTTTTCATCAATTAAAATTCATGCATCTGCCATTTCGGCTCATTACAATACAGAGCCACCAATATTTTCTCATCCTTTAAGGCAATACCTCAGAGGAGCCAAAATCTTAAGGCCTCCAAGGAGATCACCAATACCTGCATGGGACCTCAATTATGTTTTGGAAAAACTCACTCTGCCCCCTTTTGAGCCAGCCGCTACAGCTGATATAAAGCTTTTATATCGGAAAACAGCTCTGCTCCTAGCAATAACCACTGCAAGACGAGTCTCAGAGCTACAGACACTCATGGCTGTGGAACCTTTTATCATTTTTTTATCCAGACAGGGTTTCTCTGAGGACAAACTCGACATTTATGCCTAAGATAGTGTCCAGTGTGGCCCTTACTTAACCAAACTGTTCATCTGCCTACTTTTTATCCAAACCCACAGAATAAGGGGGAGGGAATTCTGCATTCTTTGGACATACACAGACAGCTACGCTTCTACTTGAACAGAACCAAAGCTTTCAAGAAAGACTGAGCAACTACTAGTGGCATATGCTGCAGGATCACAAGGAAATATCTCAAAGCAGACTATTTCAAAAGTGGATAGGTCACTGCATTTGTTTCTGCTATTCACAACATGGCAAGCCAGTGCATAAGGGCATTAGGCCACATTCAACCAGAGCAGCAGCCACTTCTGCAGCCTTCCTCAGGGGAGTACCAACCAAAGACATTTTAGAGGCTGCTACCTGGAGTTCAGTGCACACCTTTACAAAGCACTATCATTTACCCACTCTACTCTAAATCCAGGGCAGGCTTTGCCACTGCAGTTCTGCAGGGCCTCATAGCTGCTCCTAATGCTATTTAGCTCCAGCCTCCCAACCATAGCTTTGGGATTCAACTCAAGTGTAATGACTGCAGCAGTAAAACATGAAGAACATAGTACAGTTGTGTACACTTACCATAAATGTAGATGTTAGTGTGTGTTCACTGTTGCAGTCCAGGTTACCCACCCACCATCCCCCATCTCTTTTTGCTGGAACTTAGCTGCACTTCTCTAATCTATACAACCTATGTGGTGTATTTGCTTGTAGATGAAGGTATAATATATTTTGGTGCATGAATGTTTGTTGGCATTTTTTTAGCCTTCCCTTTTGGGGCACCTGACATCTGGGGCAAGAAAAACTGAAGAAAATGGCATCTGCTGCATCTTTTATGCCCCTGGCGCACTGACGTCAGGGAAGAGGCGACAGCAGCCGACGCCGGACCTAGACTTTGGAATTCAGGCCGACTGAGGGTAGCCTACCAGCAGGATAGCCCAAGTGTAATGACTGCAACAGTGAATACACTCGAACATCTACATTTATGGTAAGTGTATACAACTGTACTTTACAGAACCAGCACCTGAATAAGAAGCCTTTTCCCAGAGCTTATTCAGAGCCTTCCAGGCCCTGCAGTATCAGGTGCCCCAACCAACCCTACCTCCTGTGCAGACCTTAGAGGAGTCAGAGGAAGAACTCTTCTGCTGAATCCCTTGACTTACTTTTCTCAAATTGAGTCCCCCAAGGACTTTACTACTCCTAATGAGGAGGACACCATTAGTCCCGATTCTCCTGGGGAAGAGTTCTCCTTTGGGGACACCATTACATTTATGAAAGAGCATATTAAATGGCAGCTCTCTGATGTTTCTGAGACTAATAAAAGGTATTTTGAACTGCTGCAGGTGGACCAGCCTTCTCCATATGCAGTCCCTCCTCTGCTTCCAGCCTTTCATGATGCTTTTCAGGCTTGCATCTCAGACACCAGATTCTCTGCCCGCAGCATCAAAACATCTTGATAGATTTTATAAGGTCCCCCAGGATGCACAGTTCTTGTTCAAGAACCCTCCTGCAGACCCTACAGGTAAGGATAGCAAATTCATGAATAGACAGGGGAAGAAAATGTATACCTCTTCCACACTAGCCATTAGAGCTATTAACTATCAAACCCAGATGGCCAAGTTTGTGCTAGATACCCTGTCCAAGGCACCTACATTAATGCCAGATGTGCCAGATTTTCCTGCCAAGTCCCAGCTCTCTGCCCTGCTCTCTACTGCTTTTCAGGTGACCAAGCAGTCCATCAAGTGCAGATGCTCTTCGTGTTTCACTATTGCAGTCATCACATTTGGGATATCTGCCTGCAGGTAGCCCTCAGGCAGCGTGAATACCAGAGTCTTGGGATTTCTGCGTCGGATGCTGTCGCTTCTTCGATGACGTCAGGTTGTCAGAGGTATAAAATAAGCAGCCAGCGCCATTACATCAGCTTTTCTTGCTGTGCCGTGTCTGAAGCAGAAGCAATTCATAAGTGCCGGTCAGCCGCTACCTAAAATTTTCGTTTTTTTTTTTGAATTTCATACCTGAAGTCTTATAAAAGATAAGTACCCCATTGGGGATCCTTTTTTCTTGCTCTAACCAATGTCCAAAAAAATTAATAGTCATGCCTATGGAAAGCAAATACCTCAGAGATTTTCATTCTTACTGTGTCGCCTGTTTAGGACCAGACCACGACATTCCTCACCGTCTCTATTGTGCCTTGTTCAATACCCAAACTATTCATCGTTGTGCTATTTTTGTCACTAAATTCTTTCGCTCTCATTCTTTGTATTCTGAAATGGCTTCTATAAGTCATCAGACTACCGATCTTCCAAAAAAAGTAAGGATAAAGACAGACGCATAGGTCCAAAACTGCCGACGACGCTTCCGTTAAGCTAGTCCGCTGGTAATCAGTGAAGCACTTTCGCAGCCCCTGATACCAGCTTCTACAGATTCGCAGGCCTCTACTGACACCCATTCAGAGTCCGGTATGGCGCGAGATGCCTCTTCGACTATGGGAACCCGCAGATGTCTCTACCTTGGATGCGTCCGGAGCCGCTGTGCAGGCACCGGCTTCTGAGGGTGTATTCAGGCCTTCAGATTTTCATATTAAACCGGCAACTTCATTTCAAACCAAAAATACCGAATTTCTCAGACCCAGAGTTCGCACTACACCTAGGAAACCGACCACCAAAGCGCATTCTCAGGCCCACATGCCTCAGAAACAAGTGCTTAGAATGGCTGTAGATCTTATTACTTTAATTAGGGGAAGCCAGCCTTCCCCCTCAGACCAAGAACTGATTTTCCTTCTGATTCTTCAGATCTTGAGTCTGTTGACTCTGATCCTTCTGATTACCAGGACATACCCTTATGTACCTATGAGGATTCTGATGCAGAGGATTCCATTCCCTCTGCTTCCCCACCAGAAGATTTTTCTTTTGGTGAAACCCTGCATACCCTTAGAGAGCATTTCCGCTGGGAGTGCCAAGACTACCCACAGTCCAAAAAGAGACTCAGGGAATTTTTAAACTTGCCTCAGCATAGGCCTCTAGCTATACCTCCTGTTCTGGAAATTGTTGAAATCTTCTTGGAATCCATCCTTACTCCTGATACTTTGCCTCCAGCTCCCAGAAAACCTGACAGGTACTACAGAGTACCTGACTCCCACAAATTCCTCTTTAAGAATCCTACTACAGATCCAGAGACCATTTCCCAGGGACCTAAAGGCATTAAGGCTACAACAGCCAAAAACCCTACCCCTTCGGACAGGGACTCTAAGGCTTTAGACAGATGGGGTAAGAAGGTATACACCTCTGCTACTCATGCCATCAGGGCTTTAAATTGCCAATTTCATATGTTAAAGTATCAGCAACATATTATGGAGCTAATTAAACCGAAAATTATGTTGATTCCTGATTGTACAGAACATAAAGATTTACAAGAGTTAATGCATTCTGCTAACCAAGTTGGAAAACATACATTGCAATGTGGTTTTGATGTCTTAGAAGCATCTTGCAGGGCTGCTGTCACTGGGTCTGTTCTTAGAAGGCATGCTTGGCTTAAGGAACAAACCTTGCCAGACCATGTCAAATCAAAATTACTAGATGCACCATTAAACCAAGAACACCAGTTTAGCAGTAAAGCAGAAGTCACCCTAAAAAAGATGGAGAAAAAGCTAAATCCATGCAAACGGTTAGATTTCCTACAGGTACAGCCACCTAGATTCAGCAGGCATTGGCCTTCTAACAACTGGTCCTTTCCAGTCCCTCCCAGACCTTCAGTCCAAACCCAGGGGCTGCAGACCACCAAGATTACAGTCTCAGGGTATGCACAGATGTAAGCAATGGAGTGCTCCCACCTCTAAAACAGGGAGTAGTAAGCCACCATCCTATGGTAAAATCTTGCAGTAACTTATCCTTAACTCCACCAAACCTTCCCCAAGTACTTGCACCCTTAGGAGGAAAGCTTGCCCTGCATGTAAAAACTGGGAGTACATCACCTAGGATAGATGGGCTTTGAACATTGTATCCCAGGTATACAGATTCTACTTCCACTCACTGCCAACCCCAAGCGGATGTCCAGACACCCCCCCCCCCAAAAAAAAACAGTGGGTAGAGGCCCAAAAGCAAGTACTTTCTCTTCTCAGTATCAAGACTATTCAACCTGCCCCAGCAGAGCAAAGGGGACAATGTTTTTACTCCAGACTGTTTTTTTTGAATTTCAAAGTCTAGGTCCGGCGTCGGTTGCTGTCACTTTCTTTCCTGACGTCAGTGAGGCAGGGGTATATGACACAGCCAACGCCATTTTCTTCAGTCTTTTTTGCCACGCAGTGCCCGAAGCAGAAGCAGTTCGCAAGTGCCGGTCGGCCAGCTCCTGAATTTACGAAAAATTGGAAACCGAAGTCTTCTTTAAAGCTAAGTACCCCGTTGGGGAAACTTTTCTTGCCTCAGACCGATGTCAGAAAAAGTTAACAATTGTATTTCTTGTGGGAAGCAAATACCGCATAAGGATTTCCATTCCCTCTGCATACCTTGTTTAGGCCCAGACCACGACGTCTCAGGCTGTCGCTTTTGCGCTACTTTCAATAAACGCACTATTAAGCGTCGGGCGGAGTTCGCCCAACACCTTTTTGGTAAAGCCTTTGATTATAAAATGTCGTCGGAGACTCCGACTACCGTTTTGTCCAAAAAACGCAAGGGCAAGGACCGACACGCGAGGTCCGCGGTCTCCACTGACACCACGCCAAAACCGGCTACACGTGGTCCGGTTCTCAGCGAGACGCCTATGCAGTCCCTGACTACCGACGACACTTCTTTGGCGGTGTCTTCTGTAACCAAGACCGCTGGTACCTCGGCCCATACCCAGACTACAACCACCGAAGCCACTGTGAGCATTGAGCCTCCTAATGTGGACAGGTCCACTTCCACCCATGGTGTCTTTAGACCCTCATCTTCCTTTTCCATTAAGGCCTTTACTAAGTCCATATCAGCCAGGCATCCCAAGAGGCCTGTTGCACAGGGCCCATCTCCAGGCCCCATGCCTAAAAAGCAGATGCTTAAAATGGCTGAGGATTTAATTACTCTTATCAGGGGTTCCCAACCCCCTCCGGACAAGAGACCCAGAGTGGAGAAAGATTCTCCCTCTTCTGATCAGGGCTCCATTTTTTTCAGAACATTCTGATGTAGAGGAACACTCTTACTCCCCTTTTGAAGATTCTGATGCAGAGCAGTCCATTCCTTCTATATCTCCTCCAGAGGATTTTTCTTTTGGGGAAACCTTGCACACCTTGAGGGAACACTTCCATTGGGAAGGCCAAGACTTTTCTGATTCCAAGAAAAGACTTAGGGAATTTCTTTTGTTACCTCAACACAGACCTCTGGCGATACCTCCTGTCTTGGACATACTTGATGATGTTTATTCGGAGGCTTGCCTTAATCCGGATTCCCTGCCTCTTGCCCCAGTCAAGCCTGATAGGTACTACAGAGTTCCTAATTCCCACCAGTTTCTTTACAAAAGCCATAATGCTGACCCTGAAACCATTTCTCAAGGCCCCAAGGGAATGAAGGTCTCTACTAATAAGAATCCACTACCTTCCGAAAGAGAGTCAAGATCCTTAGAAAGGTGGGGGAAAAAAGTATATACCTCGGCCACCCTAGCCTTGAGGGCCTTAAATTGTCAGTTTCATATGCTTAAATATCAGCAGTTTCTGTTATCACAATTAAGAAATAAAATGTGTCAACCTGAACAACCAGATTTGAAGGAGTTGCAGGATATGATGCATAGTGCAGAACAAGTGGGTAAACAAACCTTACAATGTGGCTGTGATGCCCTAGAGGCCTCAAGTAGAACTGCTGTTACAGGATCAGTCATTCGTAGACATGCCTGGCTTAGGGAACAAATCTTGCCTGATCATGTGAAAGCTAAACTACTAGATGCTCCTTTACAAAAGGATGTGCTATTTGGTACTAATGCTGAGGAGATACTACGGAAAATGGAAGAAAAAGCCAAATCTATGCAAACTGTCAAAGCTTTTCTACAGGTTCAACCACCACGTTTTAGCAGAAATTGGCCTTCTAAAACTGGTCCTTTCCAGCCACGGACAAGCCCCAAAGAGGTAGATACAGGCACAAGGGGCAGAGGACAATCACAAGGATCATATAGAGGCAGGCAATGGCAAACTCCAGCACCAAGAGGTGGCGAAGACAGTGCACAACAATACAGGAAACAAACCCAATGACTTCCTCCTTTCCATGCCAAGCAAGTCTCAGCTGGCAGCACCCGTGGGAGGAAAGCTGGCATTATTTACAAGAAATTGGCATATTGTCACAACAGACAAATGGATCCTGGACGTTACAAACAGAGGCTACAGATTTCATTTTCACACTCTTCCAAAAATGAGAGGCATGCCAAACCTGCCACACAATCAAAGGGCAGAGGCACAACTACAAATTTCAAAGCTCATAGACATGAAAGCTATTCAAGAGGTACCTACTCACGAACAAGGTCAAGGTTTTTATTCCAGGCTATTTCTGGTACCAAGGAAAGGAACTGACTGGAGACCCATTTTGGACTTATCCATCCTAAACACATTCTTACTCGTACCAAAATTCAAGATGCTCACATTACAGCAGCTTCTTCCCATGCTGGGCAAGGAGTTTTGGCTGGTAACATTGGACCTCAAGGAGGCATACCTGCATGTCCCAGTCAGGCAAAGCTGCAGAAGGTATCTCAGATTTATTGCAGGTTCAATTCACTATCAATTCTCTGCATTGCCCTTTGACTTATCTACTGCGTCCAGAGTATTCACGAAATGCCTGGCATCAGTAATTGCCTACTGCAGACTTCAAGGGATACAAATTTACCCTTATTTGGATGACTGCCTGATCCAAGCGGACAGCAAGCACATACTTCTGGAACATCTGGCTTATGTAACACGGTTACTGAATTCCCTGGGATACACAGTCAACAAAGAGAAATCCAGGCTAACACCATCTCAGAAAATAACTTTCCTGGGTGCCAACTTGGACACAAACACCCAAATGGCCTATCTTACGCCAGAAAAACAGGGGCAACTAACTCAGTACTTCAAAATACTAGCAAATTGTACCAGGCTTACTGCAAGGAAAATCCTGCAGGCTCTGGGCTTCATGGCATCTTGCATTCTTTTAATCCCATGTGCAAAGTTGCTTATAAGGAAACTTCAATGGTACCTAAAAAACCTATGGTCTCAACACAGCCACAGTTTGGAAACAATAATACCAATAATTCCATGTTTGCAAAAGGAATTTCTATGGTGGGCCCAAGCATGTCAAACAAACACAGGTCTCCCATTCTGCAAGCCTCAAGCAAATCAAGTCATCACAACAGATGCCTCAGATTACGCCTGGGGGGGCGCACATGACAGACAGGTGCATTCAGGGCAAATGGTCCCAAAAGGAAAAGCACCTTCACATCAATCAGAAAGAAATGCTAGCAGTGATAAATGCAATTACAGCTTTCAAGGACCTCCTGCATCCAGGACAATTATTGATAAGAACAGACAACACCACAGTAATGTGGTACATAAACAAACAAGGAGGAACACATTCATACCCCTGTGCAGACTAGCCATGACACTTTGGAACTTGGCTCTGGAATGGCAAATCGAACTTCAGGCACAGTACTTGCCAGGTTTGGAAAACACGCTGGCAGGCAATCTAAGCAGAAATATGACAGATCCACACGAATGGAAGTTGCATCCTCAAGTGTTTACAAAGATAATCCAAGCATGGGGGAGGCCAGACATAGATCTCTTCACCTCCCACAGGAATCATCAATTGGAAAAGTTCTGTTCAAGGACCTTTCATCCAAAGGCCTGGAGAGTGGACGCCCTTTCATTCAGATGGACAGTTTACGCTTTCCCACCTCTGCCTCTTCTGCCCAAGGTACTCTTGAAAGCAAGAGCAGACAGACCGAAGATGATACTGATTGCTCCAGACTGGCCAAGACAACACTGGTACCCACTCCTGAGGAGCCTAACACATACTCCTCCCTGGTTCCTACCTCTAATACCTCTTCTGCTGACTCAGCACAGCTACAAAACTCTTCACAGTCAGCTGAAAACACTCGCTGCATGAAAAATTCCTTAACACCACAACAGACCCTACTCCCCAAAGAGGTGCAGGATGTCATTTTGGAGGCCAGAAGGCCATCTACTAGAAAGGCTTACTCCGCAAAATGGAAACGGTTTTGCTCTTGGAATGAGAAAAAAGGCCAGGACCCTAGAAAACTGAATTTGCCTCAGGTATTACAGTATCTAGCTGAGCTGCTGAACAGTGGACTTTCATTTTCCTCCATAAAAATCCATGCCTCAGCCATTTCTGCAGAATTCAACACTGATCCACCCTTATTCTCTCACCCACTCTTAAGACAGTTCCTCAGAGGGGCTAAGAATATAAGACCTCCAAGGAAACAACCAATTCCAGCCTGGGATCTTAATTGCATTCTAGAAAAATTAACATTGCCTCCGTTTGAACCAGCTGCCTCAACAGATTTGCAATGTTTGTCCTGGAAAACAGCCTTCCTTCTGGCCCTTACCTCAGCTCGTAGGGTTTCGGAACTACAAGCCCTCATGGCTGTGCAGCCCTTTCTCATCTTCCATCAGGACAGGGTTTCCCTTCGAACCAACCCGTCATTTATGCCTAAAGTGGTATCCAGGGTAGCTTTAAATCAAGCCATACACTTACCTACCTTTTACCCCAATCCTCAAAACAAAGGGGAAAGGCTGCTACACTCCTTAGACATCCATAGACAGCTACGTTATTATTTGGACAGAACAAAGCCTTTCAGGAAATCAGAACAACTTTTTGTGTCCTATGCTGTGGGAGCTCAAGGGAAGCCAGTTACCAAACAGACAATTTCAAAATGGATAGGCCACTGCATACGGTTTTGTTACTCCTATCATGGAAAATATGTCCCTACAGGCATGAGATCCCACTCCACCAGGGCCACAGCTACCTCTACAGCCTTCCTCAGAGGGGTTCCTACCAAAGATATTTTGGAGGCAGCCACTTGGAGTTCTGTGCATACCTTCACAAAACACTATCACCTGCCTTTATATTCCAAAACTAGAGCAGGCTTTGCCACTGCTGTGTTGCAGGGCATTCTGGCTCATCCCAGTTCCACCTAGTGCCTACCACCCTGTGCGTAGCTTTGGGATTCTACCCATCTGTGATTACTGCAGCTGTATGCATGATGAACATAGTACAGTTTTGTACCTACCATAAATGTAGATGTTCGAGTGCTAATACAGCTGCAGTACAGTTTTCCCTCCCTCCTTCCCCTCTTGGTAAAGGCCTAGGGCCTAACCCCTCTTCATACAACCTGATTAGGTTATCCTTCTATGGTATATTTGCTTGCAACTACTGATTTTTGATTATATTGCATTGCATGTATATAAATATAATTTATGTATTGCCTTCCTTCTGGGGGCACCTGACATCTGGGGCAAGAAAGACTGAAGAAAATGGCGTCGGCTGTGTCTTATATACCCCTGCCTCACTGACGTCAGGAAAGAAAGTGACAGCAACCGACGCCGGACCTAGACTTTGGAATTCGGCCGACCGAGGACCCGCCTGACGGCAGAAAACCCCATCTGTGATTACTGCAGCTGTATTACCACTCGAGCATCTACATTTATGGTAGGTACAAAACTGTACTTTTTTGGTTCCCAGAAAAGAAAACTCTTGGTGCCCTATCCTGGATCTGTCTGTTCTCAACACTTTCTTGGTGGTTCCAAGGTTCAAAATGCTTACTCTCCAACAGCTGCTTCCTGTGATAGCCAAGGACTCCTGACTAACCACCCTAGACTTAAAAAAGCTTATCTGCACATCCCCATAAGGGAATCTTACAGGAAATGTCTACTTTTCAGAGCAGGATCTATGCACTATCAGTTCTCTACACTTCCCTTTGGCATTATCTTATTCACAAAATGCCGAGCTCCAGCCTTTGCATATTGCAGGCAGAGAAAAATCCAAATTTACCCATACTTGGACGATTGCCTGATTACTTCAGCACCTGACATTTGTAGAGAGACTTCTAACTTCACTGGGGTACACCAACTAAAAGAAATCACATCAGGTACCCAGCCAACAGATTGTATTCCTGGGATCAAGCTTGAACACAACTTCCCAGATGGCATTCCTCACTCCAGAAAAACAAATTTATTTGACAAACTAGTTCAATCTACTGGCCACCAAAACCCAGCTATCTACAAGAAAAATACTGCAAGCCCTAGGGTTCATGGCCTCTTGCATTCTACTAATTCCGTATGCAAGACTGCATATGACGAAACTTCAATGGTACTTAAAAAGTCTCTGCTGTAAACATTGATTCCTATCATTCCTTGCCTAAGGGCAGAGGCCTGCTACCACAACAAAGGACTCCCTTTCACTCAACCCCCTGCTGCCCAAACCCTAACAACAGACGTATCTGACTATGCATGGGGGGCTCACATGGCAGGACAGTGTATTCAGGGCAAATGGAGCCCAAAGCAAATGCACCTGCATATCAATTAAAAAGAAATGTTAGCTGTACAGAATGCTCGGACAGCCTTCAAATTCCTGATTCTTTCAGGGCAACTGTTTATAAAGACAGACAGCACCGCAATTATGTGGTACATAAACAAGCAGGGGGGAACCCAATGTTTATCGTGTTTCACTGTTGCAGTCCTAACCAATGGGTTATCCAGCTCCCGGTAGCCCTCGATCGGCCAGAATACCAAAGGTAAGTAAATATGACATCGGCTGTCGTTGGTTGTAAAGGACGGCAAGATACAAAAGGGGGCAGCCGACGTCAGTTCCTCAGTCTTCCTTGCCGCAGAGCCTGAAGCAGAAGCATTTTTTGCATGAGTGCTGGTTGGCAGTTTACCTTTTTGGTTTCCAACTACAAAGTTGAAGTCAACTGCAGCGAAGTACCCCATTGGGGATCCTCTTTTCTTGCCTTAACTAATGTCAGAAAAGGTTAATAATTGTCTTACCTGTGGAAAGCAGATTCCCCATAGAGATTTTCATTCCTCTTGTATTTGTTTAGGCCTTGACCACGACGTTCCTTATTGTGATCTCTGTGCTTCCTTTAATCAGCGTACTATTCATCTGGCTAAGCTTTTAGCTAAACATTTTGTAGTTTGGCTTACGTTTGTCGGTATGACGTCCGCTGGTCTTCAGCCTTCGGATATCCCTAAAGAAGCATAAGGATAAGGACCACAACAGGCTTCAGAGGGCCAAGTCTTTGGATGACAAGTTGGTCATCAGTCCTGCGGTAGCCAGTCAGGTGCCTTTGCAGCCCCTGTAGCCTGCGGATTTTTAACCGCAGGCCTCGTTTGAGACCATTTCAAAGCCCCCTAGGCCTCCAGTTTCCATTTTGTTTTTTTGACCTTCTGCCTGTCGCCTCTTTAGCTGGATTCTGAACCGCTAAGCTGATCCTGGTGTCCGAGGCCCCTCTGTTCTTCGTTCGGACAGCAAGCTCATACCGACAACCTCTGCTGCGACTTTGGCGGTTGCTAGGCCTCCCGAGTCCTTCAGACTTGCAGGTAAATCTTCCAGTTGTAAGCCTGTGAAAAAGCAGGCTCCAGTTTCCTCTCGTTCCCCTCAATCCCAATTGGTTAAAATGGCTAATGACCTTTTGACTCTTATTAGGGGTTCGCAGCCTCCTCCTTCTACAAGGGGTACGGATGTCTCTCCTGAGGCTTTGTCTTATGCTGGTTCTGATACTTCTATCATTTCTGCTGTTAAAGAAGTTTCTGAGGTTTTTTTTTCTTCTTTTGAGGATTCAGCTCAAGTGGAATCCATTCTTTCTGCTTCTCCTCCAAAGGATTTCTCTTTTGGTGATGCTTTGAATACTCTCAGGGAGCATTTTAAATGGGAAAGTCAGGATTATCTCCAATCTAAGAAAAGGATTATGGAGTTTTTGTATTTGCCTCAGCATAAGCCTTTGGCTAGTCCCCCAGTGTTGGAAGTGGTGGTTGATGTTTTTCTGGAAAATTCCTTGACTCCAAATTCGGTTCCTCTTGCTCCCAGGAAACCTGACAGGTACTATAGAGTCCCCGATTCTCATTTGTGTTTTTTCAGGAATCCGTTGGCTGATCCAGAGGTTATTTTATCAAGGCCCTAAAGGAGTTAAGGCCACTGTTACCAAAAATCATGTTCCTTCCGACCAGGGGATCTAGGAACCTAGATAGGTGGGGTAAAAAAGTTTATACCTCTGCCGCTCTTGCTATTAGGTCTACTAATTGTCTTTTTCATATGCTTAAGTACGAGCAACACACCTTGGAGGCTATTAAGTCTAGGATTGCAAGTGTGCCTCTTTTGGCAGAGAGTAAGGATATGCATGATTTGCTGAATTCTGCCAGACTTGTCAAACATTCATTACATTGTGGTTTTGACATTCTAGAAGCCTCCTGCATGGCTACAGCTACTGGATCTGTTATTAGGAGGCACGCTTGGCTCAGGGAACAGCCCCTCCCAGAGCCTGTCAAGGTTAAGCTTTTAGATGTACCGTTGCATAAGGACAGTCTTTTTAGCAGCAAAGCAGAGGAAGTGCTCAAGAAGATGGAGGATAAGGCCAAGTCTATGCAAACAGACTTTCTGCAAGTTCAACCTCCTCGTTTTAGCAGGAATTACCCTTATAAGAGTTGAATGTTTCTTGATACTAGCAAATAGAACCGTTCCAGGACTAGAGGTTACAAGTCTTCTAGGGGGCAGGTGGCTACCCCTCAAAGATCTAAGCATTGACATGCTTCCACTTCCAAGGCGGGAAGTTCTAA
Source organism: Protopterus annectens (assembly GCF_019279795.1). Lineage (NCBI taxonomy): Eukaryota > Metazoa > Chordata > Ceratodontiformes > Protopteridae > Protopterus > Protopterus annectens. The sequence goes on from NC_056735.1 coordinate 317,572,905, forward strand.
GCCTGCATCTCAGTCCAAACATTCTCAATGACTCTGTCCAACTTCTGCCTGTTCTTACTTGCCCGGAGAGTCCTTTAGGGGAAAGGTTGGCCTTTTTTGCAAATCTTTGGGCCACCATCACAGACGACAAATGGATACTCAGAACTGTATCCCTAGGACACAGGTTTTCTTTCCACACCTTTCCGGTACCCAAAGGATTCCTGGACACACCTCCAAACCAAAGGGCGGAAGTAGAAAAGCCAAGTTTGTCTCTGTTACATCTGGGAGCAATAGAATCAGTTCCTGCTCAGCAGATGGGCCAGGGTTTCTATTCCAGACTTTTCTTAGTTCCAAAAAAAGAAGGGACCTGGCGTCCTATCCTAGATCTATCCATTCTGAACTCTTGGTAATTCCAAAATTCAAAATGCTCACTCTGCATCATTTGCTGCCAATGTTAGAAAAGGACTCCTGGCTGGTAACTTTGGATCTCAAAGAAGCTTATCTGCACATCCCTGTCAGGGAAAGTTGCAGGCAATTCCTTCATTTCAGAGTGGACAAGCAACATTAGCAATTCTCTGCGCTGCCCTTTGTGAAAACTCTGGGAGCAGTAGATAAGCCAAAGTGCCTGGCTCCAGTCATTGCTTTGTCCAGGCAGAAGAAAATTCAGATTTATCCATACTTGGACGACTGTCTAATTCAAGCAAATTATCGGGAACAGCTGTTAAAGTATCTAGAATTTGTAAAGACTCTTCTATCTTCCCTGGGTTACACTCTCAATGAGGAAAAATCAAAAATTGTACCATCCAAGGAGATAACATTCCTGGGAGCGAGTCTGAACACAGCCACCCAGATGATGCATCTCACCCAAGAGAAGGCAACTCTTTCAGTTTACTTCAAGGATTTAGCAAGCCTTTCCCAGCTCCCTGCAAGGAAATACCTGCAGGCTCTGGGATTTTTGACCTCTTGCATTCTCATGATTCCATATGCAAGACTGCATATGAGGAAATTACAATGGTACCTCAAGAACCTTTGGTGTCAACGCACACAGGACCTGGATATAATTCCTCTGCTTCCATGTCTGCAGACAGAGTTTCTATGGTGGGCGACAGCTTGTCTACAAAACAAAGGCATGCCTTTTCTCCCACCCCTGCCACTCAAATTCTTAACACAGACACATCGGACTACCCCTGGGGAGCTCACCTGGGCAGATGCATACAGGGACGTTGGAATACCCAGCAGATACACCTGCACATAAACCTAAAGGAGTTGATAGTTCAGCAGGCCTTACTAGCTTTCAGGCATCTACTTTCTCCAGGAACTCTGCTTATCAAAACACACAACACCACAGTCATGTGGTATGTCAACAAGCAGGGAGGGACTCATTCTTACCCCCTGTGCAGGCAGGGCATGAATCTCTCTGGTCCATAGCAGCATCCTTGGGCCGGCATCTCTTAGCTCAATTTCTTCCAGGGAGGCTCAGTGTTTTGGCAGACCAGTTGAGCAGAGAGACCCTGGATCCTCACGAGTAGCAACTGAACAGAGCAGTCTTTTACAGCATCATTCCGTGTTGGGGCACTCCTCAGGTGGATCTTTTCTCCTCCCCAGATGACCATCCTTTACCTCTTTTTTTTGCACCAGACAGCATCACAGCACAGCCTGGAGAGTGGATGCTCTGTCCTTCCCTTGGTCGCTGCTGTCAGTTTGCCTTCCCTCCTCTTCACAGAGTATTATTGAAGATCAGGGACGAAAGACCAAGGACTATTCTCATAGCACCAGACTGGCCCAGACAGCATTGGTATCCACTGCTTCGCAGTATCTCCCAATTTCCTCCTTGGCGTCTTCCTCTGAAGCCAGATCTTTTGGTTCAGGAAGGGGGAAACATTCTACATCCTCATCTTCAGTCACTCCATTTGGCAGCATGGCTCACTGTAGGAATCAATCCTTTTCTTCCCTTTCCCAGCAGGTGGTTAATGTATTCGGGATGCCAGAATGCCTAGCACTAGGAAGTCCTACGCTGACAAGTGGGAAAGATTCTCTGGATGCAGGCTAGAGGGGTACCTTCTTCTCCGCCTACCCTTCCTCTGATCCGGGAATATCTGGCTGATTTGCTTAAGAGTGTTTTCTTTTTCCTCTTTCAAGATCCATGCTTCAGCCATTTCTGCTCATTGTTCTTTTGAGCAACCCATTTTCTCTCCTTCCCTGATGAAAATGTTTCTCAGAGGTGCTTGCAACTTAAAACCTCCCAGAAGGGCACCTACTCCAGCCTGGGATCTTAATTTTGTTCTAGAGAAACTCACTATTCCTCCTTTTGAGCCAGCTGCCACTGCAGATTTAAAGTTTCTCTCTTGGAAGATGGCCTTCCTCTTGGCTATAACTTAAGCAAGGAGGGTTTCGGAGCTGCAAGCTTTGATGGCTGTTGAGCCTTTTCTTATTTTCCATGCAGAGCGGGTCTCTCTGAGAAACAGCCCTTCCTTTATGCCTAAGGTGGTTTCTAGCCTGACTCTTAATCAGTCCATACACCTTCCTACTTTCTTTCCTAATCCTCGAAATAGAGGTGAAAGGATCCTGCATTCTCTTGATGTGCACAGACAGCTCAGGTTTTACCTGGACAGGACTAAAGACCTTTGGAAATCGGCACAGTTATTGGTCAGTTTTTCCCCTGGAGCTCAGGGCAAAGCTATTTATAAGCAAACCATTTCTAAATGGATTGCACATTGTATTACTTTCTGTTATTCCTTTCATGGTAAGGTTTCTCCTCAAGGGTTAGGACCCACTCCACAGGAGCAGCTTCCATTTCTGCAGCCTTTTTGAGGGGGCCCCTACTTAGACATTTTGGAGGCTGCCACATGGTCTTCTGTTCACACTGTCACAAAGCATTATAATTTGCCTTTGTTTTCTAGAGCCAGGGCAGGATTTGCCACTGCTGTTCTGCAGGGCATTCTCTCCAATCCTTGATTCTGTTGATTCCTTCTCCCTTTACTCTGGGCTTTGGTAATTAACCCATTGGTTAGGACTGCAACAGCAAAACACGATGAACATAGTACAAATGTTCTTCGTGTTTCACTGTTGCAGTCATTACATTTGGGTTGTCTGCCTGCAGGTACCCCTCAGCCGGCCTGTTTATCAAAGTCTTGGGTCCTGCGTCGGATGCTGTCTCTTCTTCCATGACGTCAGGTAGTCAGTGGTATAAAGCATGCAGCCGACGCCATTACATCAGTCTCTCTTGCCACGTGGTGCCCGAAGCAGAAGCAGTTCGCAAGTGCCGGTCAGCCGACTCCTGAAATTTTCGTTTTCGAGTTTCAGAAATGAAGACTTCAAAAAAGCTAAGTACCCCATTGGGGATCCTTTTTCTTGCTCTAAACCGATGTCAGTAAAAGTTAACAATTGTATTACCTGTGGAAAGCAAATACCTCATAAAGATTTTCATTCGTACTGCATTCCTTGCCTAGGCCCAGACCACAACGTCCCTCACTGTCGGTTTTATGCCTTTTTAAATCCTCAAACTATTCGTCGTCGGTCCATTTTTGCAGCAAACTATTTCAGTACTCTGTTTAATTATCCAGAAATGGCTTTGGTAATCCATCCGACTGCCGACATTCTCAAAAAACGTAAAGATAGAGACAGACCGCATAGGTCCAAAGCTGCCGATGACGCTTCCGTTAAGCTAGTCGCCAGTTCGCCGGTACTCAGGCGCATTCGCAGCCCCTGATACCCACTACTTCAGATTCGCAGGCCTCTACTGAGACCCATTTGGAGTCCGGTATGCCGCGCCATGCTTCTTTGACTATGGAACCTGCGGGATGTCTCTACCTTGGATGGGTCTGGAGCTGCTGTACCAGCACCAGCTTCTGAGGGTGTATTCAGGCCTACGGACTTGCATTTCAAACCGACGCCATCTTCCTTCTTCAAGGCCTAAAACCCGACCCACGCTTAGAAAACCAATGTCCAAACCGCATGGTCAGGCCCATATGCCTAAAAAACAGATAAGAATAGCTGAAGACCTTATTACTCTAATTAGGGGAAGCCAGCCTTCTCCCTCTGAGACCTAGAACTGATTTTCTTTCTGATTCTTCTAATCAGGATTCTGAAATTTCTGTTTCTTCTGATGACCAGGGTTTGCCCTTATCTACCTATGAGGATTCTGATGCAGAGGACTCCATACCCTCTGTTTCCCCTTCAGAAGATTTTTTCTTTTGGTGAAACCGTGCACACTCTTAGGGTGCATTTCCGCTGGGAATGCTAGAATTACTCTGACTCCAAAAAGAGGCTTAGGGAATTCTTACTCCTACCTCAGCACAGGCCTTTAGCTATCCCTCCTGTACTGGACATTGTAGATTATGCCTTCTTGGAATCTAGCCTGGCCCCCAGACACTTTACCTCCGGCTCCCAGAAAACCTGACCGGCATTACAAAGTACCAGACTCTCATGAGTTCCTCTTTAAGAATCCTTCTGCGGACCCAGAGACCATTTCACAGGGACCCAAAGGCATTAAGGCTACTACTGCTAAAAACCCTACCCCCTTTGATAGAGATTCCAGGGCCCTGGACAGATGGAGTAAGAAGGTATACACTTCTGCTACTTTGGCCATTAGGGCCTTAAACTGTCAGTTTCATATGTTAAAGTATCAACAGCATATTACTGGACTACTTAAACCGAAAATGATGTTGATTCCTGACTGTGCTGAAAATACAGGATTTAATCCATTCTGCTGAACAAGTTGGTAAACCTACTTTGCAATGTGGTTTTGACTCTTTAGAAGCATCTTGCAGGGCTGCTGTCACTGGGTCTGTTTTTAGATGGCATGCTTGGCTTAAGGAGCAAAATTTGCCAGATCATGTTAAAGCTAAATTACTGGATGCTCCCTTAAACCAAGACCGCCTGTTTGGCAACAAAGTAGAAAAAGTACTTAAAAAGATGGAGGAAAAAGCTAAATCTGTGCAAACTGTTAAAGATTTCCTGCAAGTACAGCCTCCCAGATTTAGTAGGCATTATCCTTCTAAGAGTTGGTCCTTTCCTGTCTCTTCCAGCTCTTCTCAGTCCAAACCCAGGAACAGCAGACCACCTAGGCTACAGTCTCGAGGTACTCACAGACCTAAGCAGTGGGGGCGGCTCCCACTTCCAAAGCTGGAAGTAGTAAGGCACCCCCCATGGCAAACTGTCACAATGACTTAACCTTATGCCTTCCAAGCCCTGCTCAACTGTCTGCTCCCTTAAGGGGAAAGATCGCCCTGCATGCAAAAACTGGGAACTCGTTACCCAAGACAAATGGGTTTTAAATATAGTTTCCCAAGGATACAGATTCCACTTCCACTCCTTAGCAACCCCAAACGGTTGACCCGACCTACCCCCAAATCAGTGGGCAGAGGCTCAACAGCAGGTTCTCTCTCTTCTAAGTATCAGGGCTATTCAACCTGTCCCAGCGGAGGAATGGACACAAGGTTTTTACTCAGGACTTTTCCTGGTACCCACAAAAGACAACTCCTGGCTTCCTATCCTGGACCTGTCTATTCTAAACACTTTTTTGTTAATTCCAGCATTCAAAATGCTAAATCTTCATCATCTGCTTCCCATGCTAGGCAAAAATGCCTGGTTGGCAACACTGGACTTAAAGGAAGCTTACCTGCACATCCCAATAAGAAAATACCTACGCTTCAGAGCAGGCTACATGCACTATCAGTTCTCTGCACTGCCCTTTGGCTTATCTACCTGCGCCCAGGGTATTCACAGAGTGCCTAGCTCCAGTCATTGCATTCTGCAGGCAAAGAAATATTCAAATATACCCATACCTGGACGATTGTCTAATTCAGGCAGAATGCCAGGACATACTATTAAATCATCTGGCATTTGTAAAGCAACTTAACCTCACTGTGGTACACCATAAACGAAAAGAAATCTCACCTAGTACCCTGCCAACAAATTGTATTGCTGGGAGCAAGCTTGAACACAACTTCCCAGATGGCCTACCTCACGCCAGAGAAACACGTTTGACAGCCTACTTCAAACTGCTGGCCACAAAGACCCAGCTATCTGCAAGGAAAATACTGCAAGCCCTGGGGTTCATGGCGTCTTGCATCCTTCTAATTTCATATGCAAGACTGCATATGAGGAAACTACAGTGGTATCTAAAAAGCCTATGGTGTCAACATTCTCAGGACCTGGAATCGATGATCCCCATCATTCCTTGTATAAAGACAGAGTTCCTTTGGTGGGCAGAGGCCTGCTACCACAATAAGGGACTGCCATTCACTCTGCCCACTGTCACCCAAACCCTAACAACAGACGCATCAGACTATGCATGGGGGGCTCACTTGGCAGGGCAGTGCATTCAGGGCAAATGGAACCTGAATCAAATGCACCTGCATATCAGTCAAAAAGAAATGTTATCTGTACAGAATTCTGACAGCCTTCAAGGACCACATTCGGCCAGGACAATTATTGGTAAAGACAGACAACACCACTGATATGTGGTACATAAACAAGCAGAGGGGAACCCACTCATACCCTCTCTGCAGACCTAGCCATGGCTTTGTGGAACACAGCCTTAAGCTACCAAGTGCACCTACAAGCTCAATACCTGCCAGGCAAGCTAAATTCACTGGCAGGCGACCTAAGCAGAAATCTCATGGACCCTCATGAGTGGAAACTAGAACCAAGGACATTCAACATTTTGAGAAATAAAAGGCAGAGCCCAGACAATGACCTGTTTGCCTCCCCTCAGAACTACCAATTGAACAAATTCTACACAAGGACTCCCCACAGGCAAGCTTGGAAAGTTGATGCCCTGTCCTTTTCCTGGGAAAGCCTCCTTCCCCCTCTGCCTCTCCTCTCGAAAGTTCTTCTAAAGATCAAACAGGACAAACCAAGGAAAATTCATTGCACCAGACTGGCCACGCCAACACTGGTACCCCCTCTTGCGCAGTATGTCACTGCTGGAACCTTGGCACCTGCCTCAGACCCCTTCCTCTGCTGTCTCAGCAGGAGGGCCAGATTCTGCACACCCAACTTCAAACCCTGAACCTTGCAGCCTGGCTAATTACCTGAGCTCTCCAATACCATCCCTCAGTAAGCAAGTGCTGGATGTCATTCTAGAGGCAAGGAGGCCTAGTACTAGAAAATCCTATGCTGAAAAATGGAAAAGATACTGTTCCTGGAGCCAGACTTAGGGGATGGGCACAGCAGTGCCCAGCTTACCGCATATTCTTCAATACTTAACAGAGATGCTCCACAAGGGCCTTTCCTTCTCATCTATTAAAATTCATGCTTCAGCCATTTCAGTACATTACAATACTGAGCCACCCTTCTTCTCTCACCCCCTGCTGAAGCAATTCCTCAGAGGGGCCAAACATTTACCACCACCTAGGAGAGCCCCTACTCCAGCCTGGGACCTTAACTTTGTATTGGAAAAGCTCACTCTACCTCCTTTTGGGCCAGCTGCAACTGCAGAGTTGAAATTCCTTTTTATTGGAAAAGAGCCTTCCTTCTAGCCATCACTTCAGCAAGAAGAGTATCTGAATTACAGGTCCTCATCGCAGTGGAGCCCTTCAACATCTTCCATGTAGACAGGGTGCCCCTCAGGACCAATCCTTCCTTTATGCCCAAGGTGGAATCCAGTGTGGCCCTTAATCACTCCATTAATTTGCCAACCTTCTTTTCTAAGCCACAAAACAAAGGAGAACGAATGCTGCACTCTTTGGACGCGCACAGACAACTTAGATTTTATTTTGATAGGACTAAGCCTCTCAGGAAAAGTGAACAGCTGCTAGTTGCCTTTGCTGCAGGGGCAGAGGGGAAGGCCATTTCAAAACGAACCATTTCTAAGTGGATAGGCCATTGCATTCATTTCTGCTATAAGCACCATGGACAACCTACCCCACAGGGGATAAGATCACATTCCACCAGGGCTGCATCTACCTCAACAGTCTTTCTCAGACGTGTTCCTGCCAGGGACATCCTAGAAGCTGCTACCTGGAGCTCTGTACATACCTTCACCAAGCATTACCACTTGCCTATTTTTTCTAAATCCAGAGCTGGTTTTGCCACTGCAGTCTTGCAGGGCTTAATAGCTGGTCCTAATGCTCTCTAACTACCTCCTCCTTTCCTTAGCTTTGGGAATCTACCCAAATGTAATGACTGCAACAGTGAAACACGAAGAACATAGTACAGTTGTTTACACTTACCATAAATGTAAATGATAGTGTATTCACTGTTGCAGTCCTACCTTTCTTCTTGGTTACTGTATTTTAGCTTTCTGGTGTATTTGCTTTTTGTTATACAATTGTTTCCCATTAAGGGGGCACCTGACATCTGGGGCAAGAAAAACTGATGTAATGGCGTTGGCTGCATGTTTTATACCCCTGACGTCTTGGAAGTAGAGAAGAGCATCCTACGCAGGACCCAAGACTTTGATAATCAGCCGGCTGAGGGCTACCTGCAGGCAGATAACCCAAATGTAATGACTGCAACAGTGAATACACTCTAACATCTACATTTATGGTACATGTACACAACTGTACTTTATTTACACATAACATAAATATAGATGTTCGAGTGTATTCACTGTTGCAGTCCTGGATGTCCTTCAAGGATGCATCTGCAGTCATCACATATGGGTTGTCCTGCCTCAGGCAGCCCTTCGGTCGGCCGGATTCCAAAGTCTGGGTCTGGCCTCGGCTGATGTCGCACTTTCCCCGATGTCAGAGCGTCTGGGGTATAAAAGCATCAGCCGACGCCATTTTCCTCAGTCTTTCTTGCCGCGTGGTGCCCGAAGCAGAAGCAGTTCGCAAGTGCCGGTCGGCCAGCTCCTGTGATTCAGCTACCAAAGACTTCGAAAAAGCCGAGTACCCCGTTGGGGACTCTTTCTTGCCTCAGCCGATGTCAGATAAAGTTAATAATTGTTTAACTTGTGGGGAAACAAATACGTCATAAGGATTTCCACTCTTACTGCCTCCCCTGCCTAGGCCCAGACCATGACGTCTCGGCCTGTTCAGCCTGTGCTTCCTTCAACCGACGAACTCTTAGACGTCGGTCGGAGTTTGCAGAGGAATTCTTTGGGGCTAGTTTTGCTTACAAGATGCCGTCGGAGACTCCGACTTCGCATTTAGTTAAGAAACGGAAGGACAAGGACTGACACATGCGGGCCGCGGTTTCGGCTGAAACCACGGTCAGGCCTACCGCGAGTGTCTCTGTCTCAGCTGAAACAGAGTCCTTGGTACTTCCGATTACCGAAACCGCGCAACCGACTACCTCGGCCCCGGAGGCCCCGGCCGAGTCAGTTATTGAATTACCTACTGAAACTGGTGTCCAGGAACCTTCCGACACCTTTCCTTTAGACAAATCTACTCCTGCACGTGGTGCAGCCAGACCTCCTGCATCCATGTCCATTAAGGCTTTCTCTAGGGCTAAAGCTGCTAAACTTTCTAAAGCTTTGCCTCCCAAGGTTACCTCTCAGAGACCCTCTACTGGCTCACAGATTCTTCACTTAGCAGAGGATCTTATCTCCTTAATTAGAGGTTCTCAACCTCATCCGGACAGGGGCTCGCAACCAACTCCAGACAAAAGGCCCAGGGTTGAGCCCTCTGACCCCCACTCCTCAGATGAGTCCTCTGATGGCTGTACTCTGTCAGACCACCAGGAGGAAGCTTATTCGACCTACAAGGATTCTGATGCTGAAGAATCTATTCCCTCGGCCTCCCCACCTGAAGAGTTTTCCTTTGGAGAGACATTACACTCTATGAGAGAACATTTTCAATGGCAGGGTCAGGAATTCTCTGATTCTAGAAAGAGATTAAGGACCTTTTTACATTTACCTCAGCATAGGCCTTTAGCTATACCTCCTGTTTTGTATGTCATTGATGATGTGTACTCTGATGCTAGTACAACCCCTGATTCTCTCCCTCCGGCTCCTGCCAAACCTGATGGGTACTACAGGGTCCCGGACTCACATCTTCACCTGTACAAGGCCCACTCTGCTGATCCAGAAACTATTTCCCAGGGCCCAAAAGGGGTTGCAGCTGCCACTGCTAGAAATCCTCTACCCTCTGAAAGGGAGTCCAGAGCTTTAGAGATGGGGTAAAAAAGTGTATACTTCTGCAACTCTTTCCATGAGGGCATTAAATTGTCAATTTCATATGATACAGTACCAAGAGTATTTGTTAGATGAATTGCATAAGAAACTGTCCTCATCTGAACCCCTTGATCGCAAATCCCTTCAGGATCTGGTACATAACTCCCAGCAGGTTAGTAACCATTTCTTGCAGTGTGGTTATGATGCATTGGAAGCTTCATGTAGGTCAGCTATGACAGGTGCAGTCATACGTAGGCATGCCTGGCTGAAGGAACAATCTCTGCCAGACCATGTTAAAGCTAAGCTTTTTGAGCAATCAAGTGCACCTGCAAGCTCAATTCCTGCCAGGCAAACTAAATTCACTGGCAGACTTGAGCAGAAATCTAATGGACCCACACTGGAAACTGGAACCCAAATCATTAAAGTGTCTGATCCACAGGTAAGGGGCACCAGAGGTGGACCTCTTTGCTTCCCCTCAGAACTATCAATTGAGCAAATATTGCACCAGAACTCCCCACAGCTACGCATGGAAAGCGGATGCTCTGTCCTTTACATGGGGAAAACCTCTCAATCTATGCCTTTCCCCCCTCTGCCTCTACTCCTGAAGGTTCTACTAAAGATCAAACAGAACAAGCCAAGGGCAATCCTGATTGCACCAGACTAGCCACACCAGCACTGGTACCCACTTTTTCGCGCATCCTCAGCTACAAACCCTGAACCTAGCAGCCTGGCTCATCCCCAGCAACCCTTAGTAAACAGGTGCTGGATGTCATCCTTGAGGCAAGGAGTCCTAGTATTAGAAAATCCTATTCAGAAAAGTGGAAAAGAAACTGTTCTTGGAGCCAGTCTTGAGGAATGGACACAACTATGCCCAACTTGCCTCGTATACTAGATTACTTAACAGAAATGTTCCACAAAAGCCTATCCTTCTCTTCAATTAAGATTCATGCCTCTGCCATCTCAGCTCATTACAATATTGAGCCACCCCTCTTCTCTCATCCTCTGGTCAAGCAGTTCATGAGAGGAGCCAAAAATTTAAGACCCCCAGAAAAGCTGCCACTCCAGCCTGGGACCTTAACTTTGTATTGGAAAAACTCGCACTTCCACCCTTTGAACCTGCTGCTTCAGCAGAGTTAAAATTCCTCTCCTGGAAAACAGCTTTACTTCTAGCCATCCCTTCAGCAAGAAGAGAGTCTGAATTACAGGCCCTTATGGCCGTGGAACCCTTCATTATCTTCCATGCGGACAGGGTTTCCCTCCGGACTAACCCATAATTTATGCCCAAGGTGGTATCTAGTGTGGCTTTAAACCAATCCATTCATTACCAAACTTTTTCCCTAATCCTCAGAGTAAAGGGGAAAGGATTCTGCACTCCCCAGATGTGCACAGACAGCTTAGGATCTATCTGGACAGGATTAAATCTTTCAGAAAATCTGGCCAGCTGCTAGTCCGCTTTGCTACAGGGGCAGACGGCAACGCCATTTTAAAGCAAACCATTTCTAAATGAATAGCACACTGCATCCATTTCTGCTACAAACAGCATGGGAAACCTGCCCCACAGGGGATCAGAACACATTCCACTAGGGCTATATCAACTTCTACAACATTTCTCAGGGGAGTCCCTACCAGGGACATCCTGGAAGCTGCAACCTGGAGCTCTGTACACACTTTCTCCAAGCATTACCACTTGCTTGTCTTTTCTAAATCCAGAGCTGAATTTTCCACAGCAGTTTCACAGGGCCTGATTGCCAGCCCTAATGCTTAACTACCTCCACCCTTCCTTAGCTTTGGGAATCTACCCAAATGTGATGACTGCAACAGTGAAACATGAAGAGCATAGTACAGTTGTGTACACTTACCATAAATGTAGATGTTCGAGTGTATTCACTGTTACAATCCTGGTTACCCTCCCTTCAGCCCACTGACTTCTTTATACTTCTACCCATTCTTTTTTGTTTGGCCATATCTTATACCATTAGTATTTACTTTCTTCTGGGGGTGTTCCACACCATGTAATTGCTTCCTATTGTAGGGGCTCCTGACATCTTGGCAAGAAAAACTGATGTAATGGCATCGGCTGCATGTTTTTTACCTATGACGACCTGGCGTCATGGAAAAAGCGACAGCATCCGATGCAGCAATCCCAAGACCCTGGTATTCAGGCCGACTGAGGGCTACCTGCAGGCAGGTAACCCATATGTGATTACTGCAACAGTGAATACACTCTAACATCTACGTTTGTTAAGTGTACACAACTGTACTTTATGATGCTATAGAAGCATCATCTAGATCTGCAGCATCAGGTTCGGTCATGAGTAGGTACTCTTGGGTGAGACTCCAGCCCCTATCCATGGATGTACAAGCCAAATAACTGGATCCACCACTTGATAAGGCCCTATTTGGCACTGTTTAAGCAGAGTTCCTTAAATCTCTCCCAAGAGAAGGGCAAGGAATTGCAAAATTTAAAACATTTGCTAGTCTCACCCATTCCTAGATACCACAGGAACTACCCACAAAGGACCAGTTTTGTAAGGAAGAAGTCTTCTCACTCTAATGCTCTGCAGTCTAAAGGATGGAAACACCCTAGGAAGCAGACCACTCCTAGACCCTCCTCCACCTCAACCCCTACTCCCTTTTGGAGGCAGTCTGACCCTGACAGAGCTCCTCCACTGTGACTCATACCCTTTGTTCATCGTGCATACAGCTGCAGTCATAACAGATGGGATGTCCTTCAAGGATGCATCTGCAGTCATCACATATGGGTTGTCCTGCCTCAGGCAGCCCTTCGGTCGGCCGGATTCCAAAGTCTGGGTCCGGCGTCGGCTGAAGTCGCCCCTTCCCCGACGTCAGAGCGCCTGGGGTATAAAAGCGTCAGCCGACGCCTTCTTCCTCAGTCTTTTTTGCCGCGTGGTGCCCGAAGCAGAAGCTGTTCGCAAGTGTCGGTCGGCCAGCTCCTGTAATTCAGCTAAACCGAAGACTTCAAAAGCTAAGTACCCCGTTGGGGACTCTTTCTTGCCTCAGCCAATGTCAGATAAAATTAATAATTGCTTAACTTGTGGGAAACAAATACCTCATAAGGATTTCCACTCTTACTGCCTACCTTGCCTAGGCCCAGACCACAACGTCTCGGCCTGTTCCGCCTGTGCTTCCTTCAACCGACGCACTCTAAGACGTCGGTCGGAGTTCGCAGAGGAATTTTTTGGGGCTAGTTTTGCTTACAAAATGCCGTCTGAGACTCCGACTTCACATTTAATAAAGAAACGGAAGGACAAGGCTGAAACCACGGCCATGCCTACCGCAAGTGTCTCGGTCTTGGCTGAAACAGAGTCCTTGGTACTACCGTCCACTGAAACTGTACAACCGACAACCTCGGTCCCGGAGGCCACTACTGTATCGGTTGTTGAACCTCCATTGGAATCTGGTGTCCAGGAACCTTCCGACACCATTCCCTTAGACAAAACTACACCAGCACGTGGTGCAGCCAGGCCTCCTGCATCCATGTCTATTAAGGCATTCTCTAGGGCTAAAGCTGCTAAATCAAAATCTATGCCTCCCAGGGTTATCCCTCAGGGACCCACTACAGGTTCTCAGATCCTTAGTCTAGCAGAGGACCTTATTTCATTAATTAGGGGCTCTCAGCCTCATCCGGACAGGGGCTCTCAACCTCCTACAGAAAAAAGGCCCAGGGTTGAGCCCTCTGATCCCTCTCCACAGATGAGGCCGCTGAGGGCTCTGCTCTCTCGGACTAGCAGGAGGAGGCCTTTACGGCCTACGAGGATCCAGATGCAGAGGAATCTATGCCTTGCCTCCCTCCTGAAGAACTGTCTTTTGGGGAAACTCTGCACACTATGAGGGAGCATTTCCAATGGCAGGGCCAGGAATTCTCTGATTCCAGGAAGAGATTAAGGACCTTCTTGCATTTGCCTCAGCATAGACCTTTGGCTATCCCCCTGTTTTGAATGTCATTGATGATGTGTACTCTGAATCTAGCACAACCCCTGACACTCTCCCTCCGGCTCCTGCCAAACCCGATAGGTACTACAGGGTCCCGGAATCTCATCTTTTCCTTTACAAGGCCCACTCTGCTGATCCAGAAACTATTTCCCAGGGCCCTAAAGGGGTTGCAGCTGTCGCTACAAAAAATCCACTCCCCTCTGAAAGGGAGTCTAGGGCTTTAGAGTTGGGGTAAAAAGTGTATACTTCTGCTACCCTTTCTATGAGGGCTTTAAACTGTCAATTTCATATGATACAGTACCAAGAATATTTGTTAGATGAATTGCATAACAGCTGTCTTCACCTGAACCCCTAGATCGCAAATCACTTCAGGATCTGGTACATAACTCTCAACAGGTTAGCAACCATTTCTTGCAGTGTGGTTATGATGCATTGGAAGCTTCATGTAGGTCAGCTATGACAGGTGCAGTCATACGTAGGCATGCTTGGCTGAAGGAACAATCTCTGCCAGACCATGTTAAAGCAAAGCTTCTGGATGCTCCACTGGAAAAGCAAAAGTTATTTGGCTCCACTGCTCAGGAGGTCTTAAAGAAATTTGAAGAAAAGGCAAAATCTGTACAAACAGTCAAAGATTTTATGCAAGTCCAACCACCAAGATTCAGCAGAAATTGGCCTTCCAAGAACTGGTCCTTTCCAGACACAGACAGATTTCAGAGATGCAAGAACAGGCGTGCCAGAGGTAGAGGGCAAGCTAGAGGCTCCTACAGAGGACGTCAATGGCAGCCTCCCAACCAGAGACGTAGTGCAGGGCCTACAACTGCTGCACAAGGACAGACTCAATGACTTTACTTTGACACCGCCAACCAGGGCTCAATTGGAAGCACCTTTGGGCGGAAAGCTTTCCTTATTTTCAGAAAATTGGCACATTATTACAAGGGACAAATGGACACTACAAATAATAGACAAAGGATACAGGTTCCATTTCCACACATTACCGAAAAGAAAAGGCATGCCAGACCTGTCACCAAATCAAAGGGCAGAGGCTTTGAAACAAATCTCCAACTTAATGAAAATGAAAGCAATAGAAAAGGTTCCTCTCGCAGAACAAGGCCAAGGATTTTATTCCAGACTCTTCCTTGTTCTAAGAAAAGAAAAGCAATGGAGGCCTATTCTCGACTTGTCCGCACTAAGTACTTATCTCATTGTGCCAAAATTCAAAATGCTGACTCTACAGCAACTCCTTCCCATGCTTGGCAAGGGGTCTTGGCTGGTAACTCTGGACCTCAAGGAAGCATACCTGCATGTCCCTATCAGACAAAGCTGCAGAAGACACCTCAGATTTCTTGCAGGTTCAGAGCATTATCAATTCTCAGCATTGCCCTTTGGCTTATCTACTGCGCCCAGAGTATTCACGAAATGCCTGGCATCAGTAATTGCACACTGCAGACTTCAGGGGATGCAAATATACCCGTATCTGGACGACTGCCTTATACAAGCGGACAGCCAACAAATTTTGGTAAAACACTTGAATTATGCCATCTATCTTCTTCAGGCCTTGGGATATACAGTCAACATTCACAAGTCGAGACTTGTACCATCCCAAAGAATAACTTTTCTGGGTGCGGATCTAGACACAACCACCCAAATGGCTTTCCTCACAAAAGAAAAACAAAACCAACTACCGGGTTACTTCAAAAACCTGTCAAGACAAACTCAGCTGACTGCAAGGAAAATCCTGCAGGCCCTGGGTTACATGGCTTCTTGCATTCTTCTGATTCCTCAAGCAAGGCTACATATGAGGAAACTCCAATGGTACCTAAGGAGTTTATGGACTCAGCACAGTCACAGCTTGGAAACTTTGATACCACTCATCCCATGCCTTCAAAGGGAATTTCTGTGGTGGGCTCAAGCAAGCCAGTCAAACAGGGGTTTGCCCTTCAGCAAACCAATAGCCAACCAAACCGTTACAACGGACGCTTCAGACCACAGATGGGGAGCGCACATGGAGGGAAGATGCATTCAAGGGCTATGGTCACAAAAAGAGCTACGCATGCACATAAACCAAAAGGAAATGCTGGCAGTGATACATGCATTCGAGGCCTTCAAGTTATTTCTACATCAAGGCCACCTGCTAATAAGGACAGACAACACTACAGTTATGTGGTACATAAACAAGCAGGGAGGCACCCATTCCTACCCTCTTTGCAGACTGGCAATGAATCTGTGGGAACTTTCCTTGACTCTCAATATACAACTGCAATCCCAGTTTGTACCAGGAAAGGACAATATACTGGCGGACAGCTTAAGCAGGAACATCATGGATGCACACGAATGGATGCTGCACCCAGACATCTTCCATCAGATAACACAATCATGGGGCAGACCGGACATAGACCTCTTTGCCTCCCCACACAATCATCAGCTGGAGAAATTCTGCTCAAGGACATACCACCCACAAGCATGGAAAGTGGATGCTCTCTTTTTCAGCTGGAGAACTCTATAACAGTGTATGCATTCCCACCTCTTCCATTAATGACCAAGGTCTTACTGAAGATCAGGGCAGAGCAGCCAAGAGTGATTCTGATAGCTCCGGACTGGCCAAGACAGCACTGGTACCCATTGCTAAAGAGCATGTCACAGACAAAACCATGGCTTCTGCCACAATGGCCGCTTCTCCTGACACAGCACAATTACAAAACTCTGCATTCCAACCTGAAAACATTACAACTAGCTGCCTGGAAAATACCTTGACTCGTCACCAGGATAAGTTATCCAAGAGAGTGAAGGATATCATTATGGAAGCTCGCAGGCCTTCCACAAGAAAGGCATACTCAGCAAAATGGAAAAGATTTCACACCTGGAGCACCTCAAAGGGCATAGATGCAACAGTTATGAACATGGCACATATCCTGGAATATTTGGCAGAAATGCTCCACAATGGCCTGTCTTACTCTTCCATTAAAATTCATGCTTCAGCAATTTCAGCAGAGTACAATACTGATCCACCTGTCTTCTCTCATCCTCTGCTAAGACAGTTTCTAAGAGGAATTAAAAACATCAATCCTCCAAGGAAACCACCACTGCCTACTTGGGACCTTAACTTCGTGTTGGAAAAACTAACACTGCCTCCCTTTTAACCAGCAGCATCTGCAGAACTACAGTTCCTCCCTTGGAAGACTGCCTTCCTTCTGGCCATAACCTCAGCAAGAAGAGTATCTGAGTTACAGGCCCTCATGGCAGTACAGCCATTTCTTATTTTTCATCAGGAAAGAGTTTCATTGAGAACCAATCCTTCATTTATGCCAAAGGTGGTATCTAGGGTCTCATTAAACCAAGATATTCACCTGCCTACCTTCTTTCCAAATGCAAAAAACAAAGGGGAAAAGCTTCTGCACACCCTGGACATACACAGACAGTTGCGCTACTACTTGGACAGAACTAAAAATTACAGAAAAACTGACCAGTTTGTAGCATATGCTGCTGGAGCACAAGGAAAAGCAATTTCAAAACAGACAATTTCAAAATGGATAGGGAATTGCATTTGTTTCTGTTACTCCTTTCATGGAAAAACTGTGCCAGCTAACATTAGACCTCATTCGACCAGAGCCACAGCCACCTCCACAGCCTTCTTAAGAGGGGTGGCTACCAAGGACATTTTAGAAGCTGCTACATGGAGCTCCATGCATACATTTTCCAAGCATTACAACTTAACTTTATATTCCCGATCCAGAGCAGGCTTTGCTACGGCAGTCCTGCAGGGCATTTTAGCTACACCATCCTTTACATAGATCCTCCACCCCCAGATTGGCTATGGTATTCTACCCATATGTGATGACTGCAGATGCATCCTTGAAGGACATAGTACAGTTTTGTACCTACCATAAATGTAGATGTCCGATAGGTATGCATCTGCAGTCAGGTTTACCCTCCCTCCTTCCCCTCTGTGGTATTTCTTGGGTACACTCCCCTCTCATAGCTAGCTGGGGTTATCTATTATGGTGTATTTGTTTTTATATATGTATATATATTTTAGTGCATGTTTGGAATTTATTGCATTTCTCCAAATTTAGCCTTCCTTAGAGGGCACCTGGCATCTTGGGCAAGAAAAACTGAGGAAGATGGCATCGGCTGATGCTTTTATACCCCAGGCGCTCTGACGTCGGGGAAGGGGCGACTTCAGCCGACGCCGGACCCAGACTTTGGAATCCGGCCGACCGAAGGGCTGCCTGAGGCAGGACAAACCCATATGTGATGACTGCAGATGCATACCTATCGGACATCTACATTTATGGTAGGTACAAAACTGTACTTTCCTCAGAGGGGCTAAGAATTTAAGACCTCCAAGGAAACAACCAATACCTGCTTGGGAACTTAATTTCATTCTGGAAAAACTGACTTTGCCTCCTTTTGAGCCAGCTGCCTCATCAGATTTACAATATTTGTCCTGGAAAACAGCTTTCCTTCTGGCTATCACTTCAGCTCGTAGAGTTTCAGAACTACAGGCTCTTATGGCTGTCCAGCCTTTTATCATCTTCCATCAGGACAGAGATGTCCTTCAAGAATGCAACTGCAGTCATAACATGTGGGTTGTCCTGCCTCAGGCAGCCCTCGGTCGGCCGGATTCCAAAGTCTGGGTCCGATGTCGGCTGATGTCGCATTTCTCTCCGTCAGAGCGGCTGGAGTGCATAAGCATCAGCCGATGCCATTTTCTTCAGTCTTTCTTGCCGTGCGGTGCCCGAAGCAGAAGCAGTTCGCAAGTGCCGGTCGGTCAGCTCCTGTATTCTATGATACCGAAGTCATCAAAAAAGCTAAGTACCCCGTTGGGGACCTTTTCTTGCCTCAGCCGATGTCAGAAATTACTGAAAAAGTTAACAATTGTCTTTTTTGTGGTAAACAAATACCTCATAAGGATTTCCACTCTTACTGCCTCCCTTGCCTGGGCCCAGACCACGACGTTTCGGCCTGTGTAGCCTGTGCTCGCTTCAACAAGCGTACTCTCAGGCGCCGGGCGGAGTTCACTGAAGATTTTTTCGGCGATAATTTTGCTTACACCATGCCGTCGGATCTTCCGACATCGCAAACTCCCAAAAAGCGAAAAGACCAGGACCGACATCCTCGGCCCGTCTCCCACCGACTCCACGCCAAAACCTAGCGAGTGCTCCGGTTCCCTCTGAGACGGTCTCTCCACCGCTCCGAACCGAAGACACCGCATTACCGACGACTCCGATTCCAGACATTACTCCGACGCCAGTTATAGATTTTCCTCCGGATACCGAAACCGAGGAAATGCCCGAGACCATTGCTGTAGACAAGGTCACTCCTGCACGTGGAGCTGCCAGGCCTCCTATGGCCATGTCTATTAAGGCCTACACTAGGGCTAAGGCAGCCAGCAAAACAAAGCATATTACTTCTAAATCCTTACCTCAGCCGACTCCGGAGACACAAATTATGCCGACTCCGGAGACACAAATTATGTCCATGGCTGCTGATTTAATTTCCATGATTAGAGGTTCACAGGCCCATCCTGAGAGAGCATCCCAGCCTCCTCCTGATAAAAGGCCCCGGGTTGAACCCTCTGACCCTACTCCTTCAGATGAAGATTCTGAGGGCTCTGTCCACTCTGATAGCCAGGAAGAGCTCTTCCAGACTTATGAGGACTCGGATGCAGAAGATTCCATCCCTTCGGCCTCCCCTCCTGAGGATATTTCTTTTGGGGAAGTTCTGCACACCATGAGGGAACATTTCAAGTGGCAAGGTCAGGAATATTCTGATTCTAGGAAACGCCTGAGGACTTTCCTTAAGAAGCCTCAGCACAGGCCCTTAGCTATTCCTCCTGTACTTGATGTTCTGGATGATTTGTATTCTGACTCTAGTGCTACCCCTGATTCTCTTCCTCCTGCTCCAGCCAAGTCAGACAGGTATTACAGGGTCCCAGAAACTCATTCCCATCTATTCAGGGCCCATACTGCTGATTTGGAAACTATTTCACAGGGGCCTAAAGGAGTTTCAGCCTCCACCTCAAAAAATCCTTTGCCCTGCAACAGGGAAGCGAGGTCATTAGAGAGATGGGGCAAAAAGGTTTACACATCCACTACCTTATCTATGAGAGCTTTAAATTGCCTTTTTCATATGTTACAATATCAGGATTATCTCTTGGAAGATTTACAAAAAACATTAGCTTCTCCTGATCCTTTAGACAGGAAGACTTTGCAGGAAGCTGTACATAACACTCAGCAAGTAAGCAATCACTTCCTGCAGTGTGGATATGATGCACTGGAAGCTTCATGTAGGGCAGCTATGACAGGGGCAGTGATTCGTAGACATGCTTGGTTAAAAGATCAACCTCTACCAGATCATGTAAAAGCAGAACTTCTGGATGCACCTTTGGAAAGAACAAGCTTTTGGTGCAAATGCTAAGGATGTGTTAAAGACCATCAAGAAAAAGCAAAATCAGTTCAGACTGTGAAAGATTTCCTCCAGGTTCAACCCCCAGATTCAGTAGGAATTGGCCCTCAAAAACTGGTCCTTTCCTAATCCAGAAAAGTGTCAAAGGGGTAAGAACAGAGGTGGCGAGGAAGAGGCCAATACAGAGGCCCTTACAGGGGCGACAATGGCAGCCAGGAAACCAAAGAAGTGGCGAGGGGTTCCACCTGCCCAACAACCACAAACTCCATGACTTCCCTCTACTACCGCCTACCAGGGAACAACTAGAAGCTCCCTTGGGCGGGAAATTATCTCTGTTTGCAGAAAACTGGCACAGACTGACAAAGGACAAATGGATTTTGGACATTATAGACCGAGGGTACAGGTTTCATTTTCATACCTTACCAAGAAAACAAGGCATGCCAAACCTACCACAAAATCAGAGGGCAGAGGCTATCAAACAAATCACTCTGCTGACTCGAATGAAAGCAATAGAAAGAGTTCCACAACAAGAACAAGACCAGGGGTTTTACTCAAGACTGTTCCTTGTTCCAAGAAAAGAATCTCAATGGAGACCAGTACTGGACTTGTCCGCATTAAACACCTTTCTCATAGTACCAAAGTTCAAAATGCTGACTCTACAGCAACTCCTTCCCATGCTGGGCAAGGAGTCGTGGCTGATTACTCTGGACCTCAAGGAGGCATACCTGCATGTCCCTATCAGACACAGCTGCAGAAGATACCTCAGATTTCTTGCAGGGCCAGAGCATTATCAATTCTCAGCATTGCCATTTGGCTTATCTACTGCCCAGAGTATTTACAAAATGCCTGGCTTCAGTAATTGCTCATTGCAGGCTCCAGGGTATACAAATTTACCCGTACCTGGACGACTGCCTCATACAAGCGGATGACAAATTGATGTTGACAAAAAACCTGGATTATGTCATACGATTACTTCAAGCTCTGGGATACACAGTCAAC
Source organism: Protopterus annectens (assembly GCF_019279795.1). Lineage (NCBI taxonomy): Eukaryota > Metazoa > Chordata > Ceratodontiformes > Protopteridae > Protopterus > Protopterus annectens. The sequence continues at coordinate 317,594,305 of NC_056735.1, forward strand.
TTCCAAAAGTCAAGACTGCAGCCATCCCAGCAAATAATCTTCTTAGGAGCCAAACTAGACACAGCCTCTCAGATGGCTTACCTGACAGAAGACGAGCAAGAGAAGTTAACTCATTACTTCAAAGGTTTAGCAAAACTCACCCAGATGACTGCAAGGAGATTCCTACAGGCCCTGGGTTACATGGCATCCTGCATTCTACTGGTTCCATTAGCAAAACTACACATGAGAAAGCTTCAGTGGTACCTAAAAAGCATTTGGTCTCAACACAGCAACAACTTGGAGACAATCATACCACTCATTCCATGCCTACAAAAGGAATTCCTGTGGTGGGCCTCGGTAAGCCAGGAAAACACAGGTATGTCATTCAAAAAACCACAGATAACACAGACCATGACTACAGACGCCTCAGACCTTGGATGGGGGGCGCACATGGAAGGCAGGTGTATACAAGGACAATGGTCTCCAAAGGAAACACATCTGCATATAAACCAAAAGGAAATGCTGGCAGTAATGCATGCCATCGAGGCTTTTCAACACTAACTCCAGCAAGGCCATTTAATGATATGGACAGACAACACCACTGTGATGTGGTACATAAACAAGCAGGGGGGCACCCACTCTTACCCCCTTTGCAGACTGACAATGCAGCTTTGGGAGAAATCACTGAGCCTAAACATCCAGTTACAATCCCAGTTTGTTCCAGGAAAAGACAATGTGTTGGCGGACAGCCTAAGCAGGAATTTCACAGATCCACACGAGTGGAGGTTACATCCGGAGGCCTTCAGACAACTCACTTCGACATGGGGCAAGCCAGAAGTGGACCTATTTGCCTCTCACCTCAACCATCTTCTACCAAAATTTTGCACAAGGACATACCATCCAAAAGCTTAGAAAATAGATGCCCTCTCATTCAACTGGAACTCCCTAGCAATCTATGCATTCCCACCTCTGCCACTGATGACCTCAGTATTACTAAAGATCAAAGCAGAGAAGCCCAAGGGAATCATAATAGCTCCGGATTGGCCAAGACAACACTGGTACCCACTACTACGGAGCATATGTCACACCAGGAGGTGGTCCCTCCCCCAGTGGCCTCTACTTTTGACTCAACACAATTTCGAAACACTGCATCCAAATCTTCAGACACTGCAGCTAACAGCCTGGGAGATCCCATAAATAACTTCAGCTTATCTCTCTCCAAGGAAGTTCAGCGGATACTCACAGAGGCTCGAAGACCATCCACCAGAAAGGTTTACTTAGCAAAGTGGAAAAGATTCAGCAATTGGAATACCAGCAAGGGACATGATGCATCATTGTTGAGCATCCCACTCATCTTGGAATATTTGGCAGATATGTTAAAGAACGGCCCCTCATATTCTTCCATAAAGATACATGCATCTGCTATTTCAGCTAGATACAACACTGATCCTCCTGTTTTCTCTCACCCCTTACTAAGACAATTCCTCAGGGGAATCAAGAACATTAAGCCACCAAGAAAGGCCCCAGTGCCAGCCTGAGACCTCAATTTTGTCTTAGAAAAACTGACTGTACCTCCATTTGAGCCAGCAGCTTCAGTTGACTTGCAATTTCTCTCATGGAAGACAGCTTTCCTGTTGGCAATTACCTCAGCAAGAAGGGTTTCGGAGCTACAGGCCCTAATGGCAGTACCACCCTTTATTATTTTTCATAGAGACAGGGTTTCATTAAGGACCAACCCTACTTTTATGCCAAAGGTGGTATCTAGGGTTTCTTTAAATCAAGCCATTCATCTGCCTGCTTTCTTCCCCAATCCTGAGAATAAGGGGGAAAGACTGTTGCATACCTTGGACATTCACAGACAACTTCGATACTACCTGGACAGAACCAAGGCCAGTAGGAAGTCTGAACAACTTTTTGTAGCTTACGCCCCTGCAGTCCAAGGAAAAGCAATTTCAAAACCGACTATTTCTAAATGGATTGGACATTGCATCAGATTCTGTTATTCCTTTCATGGAAAGACTGTTCCAGCCAATGTCAGACCACATTCCATCAGAGCTACAGCCACCTCTACAGCATTCTTAAGAGGGGTGCCTACCAAGGACATTCTAGAAGCTGCTACATGGAGCTCCGTGCATACATTCTCCAAACACTGCAATCTCCCTCTATACTCCAGATCCAGAGCAGGCTTTGCTTCGGCAGTCCTGCAGGGTTTGATTGCCACACCATCTCTTTCCTAGAGCATACCTCCTCCCCCAGCTAAGCTATGGTATTCTACTCACATGTTATGACTGCAGTTGCATTCTTGAAGGACATAGTACAGTTTTGTACCTACCATAAATGTAGATGTCCGATAGACATGCAACTGCAGTCGATTTTCCTCCTCCATACCCCTCTATGCCTAGGGTCCACTCCTATCCCTGTTACTCTTAGCTGGGGATATCTGTTATGGTGTATTTGTTTTATTGCTCATTTATTTGTTTGGAATCCTGTTTTTGTCTTCCAATTTGATTACAGCCTTCCTTGGAGGGCACCTGGCATCTGGGGCAAGAAACACTGAAGAAAATGGTGTCGGCTGATGCTTATGTACTCCAGCCGCTCTGACGTCGGAGAGAAATGCGACATCAGCCGACGTCGGACCCAGACTTTGGAATCCGGCCGACCGAGGGCTGCCTGAGGCAGGACAACCCACATGTTATGACTGCAGTTGCATGTCTATCGGACATCTACATTTATGGTAGGTACAAAACTGTACTTTTCATTACAAACCAACCCGTCCTTTATGCCTAAAGTGGTATCCAGGGTAGCTTTAAATCAGGCCATACATTTACCTACTTTTTATACTAATCCTCAAAACAAAGGGGAGAGATTACTACATTCCTTGGACATCCACAGACAACTGCGTTATTATTTGGACAGAACAAAACCTTTCAGAAAATCAGAACAGCTTTTTGTGGCCTATGCAGTAGGAGCTCAAGGAAAGCCAATTTCCAAACAGACAATCTCAAAATGGATAGCCCACTGCATACGCTTTTGCTATTATAGGTTCATAGGTTCATACTAGGCTATCTGCCCTAGGGCATTTATAAGCCTAGCCAGAGTGTGTGTGGCTTTCACCACCCCTTAGAATGAGAATACTATACCCATTAGTTTGCTGTGCCTCTGTCCAGCAGTGACACAGAGATGATTCCCGGGGTAAACCTACGATCTCCCATCCACTCGTCAAGATTTCTCTTGAACAGAGTCAGTGAGGGGCTCTGCCTCACATGGACTGGGATTCTGTTCCTTAGTGTAGGGAGTCTTTGGGTGATGAATCTGTCCCTCCAGCAGTTGTACAACAAAAGAAAAAACGTCAGCTAAAATTAAGAAGTTTTACACCAAAAATATAAAAATGCTCTCAAACTGAATAAACTACTAAGAGAACTAGTTAATTCCAACAAAAAATCTTGAGGTAGACAGCATCTCAGGCCAAGGGCAACCATAAGGCTTTCTATAGCTATGTACAAACCCTCAAAGGCAGCACAAGAAATTTTACAGATCTGCTGGTAAATGGAGCTACATTAATGGAAATGGGAGATGCAACAAATCTTCTGGCTGACAAAATTCAGCTCTAACTTTACTCCCTCTCACCCCCCCTTCCAGGAAATATCATCATCCTTTCATGGCAAAACTGTACCTACAGGCATTAGAACTCATTCCACCAGGGCCACAGCCACCTCTGCAGCCTTCCTCAGAGGAGTTCCTACCAAGGATATTTTGGAAGCAGCCACTTGGAGTTCTGTGCATACCTTCTCCAAGCGCTACAACCTACCATTATACTCCAAATCTAGAGCAGGCTTTGCCACTGCAGTCTTGCAGGGCATTTTGGCTCCTAGTTTCACCTAGTGCCTACCACCCCTTTCTTAGCTTTGGGATTCTACCCATCTGTTATGACTGCAGCTGTGTATGCACGATGAACATAGTACTGTTTTGTACCTACCATAAATGTAGATGTTCGAGTGCTAATACAGCTGCAGTCTAGGTTTCCCTCCCTCCTTCCCCTCTAGGGGTATTCTTTTATGGTGTATTTGCTTGCAACTACTGTTTTTTGATTATATTGCATTGCATTATTACATAATTTTATGTATTGCCTTCCTTCTGGGGCCACCTGACAATCTGGGGCAAGAAAAACTGAAGAAAATGGCGTCGGCTGGTTCTTTTACCCCTGTCGTACTGACGTCAGGGAAGAAGCGACGACAACCGACGCCGGACCTAGACTTTGGAATTCGGCCAACCGAGGACCCGCCTGACGGCAGGAGAACCCATCTGTTATGACTGCAGCTGTATTAGCACTCGAACATCTACATTTATGGTAGGTACAAAACTGTACTTTTTCCCTACCCTCCTGAAGGAAAGTCACATCAGAGGCTTGGGTCCTTGCCATCATCCTAAAAGGTTATTTTATGACTTGGTGGACAGTTCCTCCCTTCCAGGGGACACCTCAACCTCCTTCAAGCCAGATGTTCTTTGTGTTTCACTGTTGCAGCCATCACATTTGGGTTATCCCTGCCAGGGTATCCCTCGGCCGGCCCAAATACCAGAGACTTAGTACTTGTGCATCAGTTGCTGTCGCTTTAGGACTGATGTCAGGTCGACAGTAGTATAAAGTAAGGCCGCCAACTCCATTACATCAATCTTACTTGCCGTGGAGTTCAAAGCAGAAGCAGAGTTCGCATGAGTGCCGGTCAGCTGCTACCTGAGTTTTCATTTCCAAATTGAAGTTGAAGTCTTCTAAAGCTAACCACCCCATTGGGGATCCTTTTTTACTGCACTAACTGATGTCAGAAAAAGTTAATTGTCTTGCCTGTGGAAAGCAAATACCACACCGAGACTTCCACTCTTACTGTGTCACTTGTTTAGGCCCAGACCACAACGTCCACCCCCCCCCCCCCCCCATTGTCACTTCTGTGCTTTGTTCATTGCCACAGCTATCCGTCGTCGGGCCCTTATTGTAGCCAGATATTTTCGTTTACACTCCTCAAATTCAGATATGGCTTTGGTAAGCCATCTGACAGCAGATCTTCCAAAAAAATGTAAAGATAGACAGAGACAGACTGCACAGGTCCAAACCTACTGACAATGCTTCTGTTAAGCTAGTTGTCAGTCCCCTGGTACTCAGTGAGGCACTTTCGCAGCCCCTGATGCCTGCTTCAGTTGATTCGCAGACCGCTACCGAGACCCTTTCGGAGTCCAGTATGCCGCAGAACTCTTCTTCGACTAAGGATCCTGTGGCCGTCTGTACTTTGTATGGGTCCAGAGCCCCTGAGCAAGCACCAACTTCCGTGGAAGTCCTTCGCACTACCGAATCTCGACACAGATGTAGTCTTTCATGACTACTGTTCTTTCAAAAACAACAGAGTTTCTTAAGCCCAGGTTTGAACCACACCCAAGAAACCGACGACCCACTCTCTGGCGCCTGTTACCTTACCCCAGTCTCAAATGCTTAAAATGGCAGAAGACCTTATCATGCTGATCAGGGGAAGCCAAGCTACCCCCTCAAAAAGGAAGAGAGATCTGTCCCCCTGTAGTTTTGTCTGAACAAGAGTCAGATGAATCTGATGCATCTGACTATGAAGACATGCAACCCCTCTCCACTTTTATAAGGCTTCTGATGCAGAGGACTCCCTTCCTTCAGCCTCTCCCCGAGAGGATGTTTCCTTTGGGGAAATCCTGCATACTTTAAGGGAGCATTTCCAGTGGGAGAATCAGGACTACCCTCAGTTCAAAAAGAGACTCGAGGAATTCCTAGATCTTCTGCAACACAGACCCTTGCCCATCCCCCCAGTCCTGGATGTTGTGGATGATGTTTTTTTTGAATCCAGCTAGACTCCTGGCACCCTACCTCCTGCTCCCAGAAAACCAGACAGGTACTATAGAGTGCCTTACACTCATATCTTTTTAAAAATCGACAGCTGACCCTGAGGTAATTTCTCAAGGGCCAAAAGGGATTAGAGCTGCCTCTGCTAAGAATCTCACCCCTTCAGACAGAGATTCCTGAGCACTGGACAGATGGGGTAAAAAAAGTGTACACCTCAGCTACTCTTGCTATCAGGGCACTAAAACTGTCAGTTCCATATGCTGAAATATCAGCAACATACCTTGGCACTCCTTAAATAAAAAAAATATCTTCCTTTCCAGCTTGGGCAGAATCTAAAGATTTACAAGACGTAATGCATTCTGTAAATCAAGTAACTAAACACACTTTGCACTGTGGTTTTGTTGCCCTAGAAGCTTCTTGTAGGGCAGCAGTCACTGGATCGGTCATTAGAAGACATGCATGGCTTTAATGAACAACCCCTGCCAGACCATGGTAAATCTAAATTGTTGGATGCCCGCTTGCACAAAGATAACCTTTTTGGCACCAAGGCAGAAGAGGTCTTAAAAAAGATAGAAGAAAAAGCAAAATCTATGCAAGCAGTTAAAGATTTCTTACAGGTCCAGTCCCCTAGGTTCAGCAGGCATTGCACCTTCAAGCATTGGTCCTTTCCTGCTCCAAGTAAACAGGCTCAGCCTAGGCCCCGTGGAAGAAGACCCCCCCCCCACCCTCCCCGACAGCAGCCCCAGGGAACTCAGAGATCTAAGCAGTGGGCTATCTCCACTTCAAAACCAGGGAGTTCTAAGCCCCACCCCCTTATGGTAAGAACTCCCAATGACTCTCTTCCCCTCGACCTCCCCTCTGCCCATGCTCCTGGGTCACCATTACCAAGGACCAGTGGGTTCTGAACATTGTGTCTCAGGGTTACAAATTCTCCTTCCACACCCTTCCAACCCCAAAAGGGTTCCTAGATCTACCACCAAATCAGTGGGCAGAGGCTCAAAAGCAAATCCATTCTCTCCTCTCTATGAGGGCAGTAGAACACGTTCCTGCAGAACAACTAGGCCAAGGCTTCTTCTCCAAACTTTTTCTGGTCCCCAGAAAAGAGGGCACCTGGCACCCCTATCCTTGATCTAGCCATTCTAAACACCTTCCTGGTGATCCCAAAATTCAAAATGCTCACCCTCCAGCAGTTGCTACCCATGCTCTCCAAGGACGCTTGGCTAGCCACCCTAGATCTAAAAGAGGCCTACCTCCACATTCGTATTAGGGCATCGTGCTGGAAATATCTCTGCTTCAGGGCAGGATCTCAATACTTTCAGTTCTCTGAGCTTCCCTTTGGCTTATCTACTGCTCTTAGAGTTTTCACAAAATATCTAGCTCCGGCCATTGCCTTTTGCAGACAAAGAAATATTCAAATTTACCCATACTTAGACGACTGCCTTATTCAGGCAGACATCCAGGAAAAGCTGCTCAAGCACCTGTCCTTTGTAAATACTCTACTTACCTCCCTAGGGTACGCAATCAGTGAAAAGAAATCCAAACAGGTGCCCACACAAAGGGTAATCTTCCTGGGAGCAAGTCTGGACACAGCATCCCAGATGCATACTTTACACCAGAGAAACAAATTTTCCTGATAACCTACTTCTCTCAACTGGCCACCAGGCCCCAGCTATCTGCAAGGACGATCCTGCGAGCTCTGGAGTTCATGGTATCTTGCATACTACTCTTTCCATATGCCAGACTGCATATGAGGAATCTTCAGTGGTACCTAAAGAGCCTTTGGTGTCAACACACTCAAGACCTGGAAGCTCTTCTACCTATAATTCCTTGCCTCAGAAAGGAATTTCTTTGGTGGGCAACAGCATGCTCCAACAAAAAGGGACTGCCCTTCATCCCACCCCCCGCCGCCCAGACCCTTGCCACAGATGCATCAGACTATACTTGGGGTGCACACCTGGATGGCAGGTGCATACAGGACCAATGGAGTCTACAGCAAATCCCCCTGCATTTCATTCAAAAAGAGATGATGGCTGTGCAGCACGCCTTGATAGCTTTCAAAACCCTTCTCCTGATCAAAACAGACACCACTGTGATGTGGTACATCAACAAGCAGGGAGGGACTCCTACCCTCTATGCAGGCTGGCCATGACCCTTTGGGTCACAACCTCTTCCATGCAACTGCACCTGTTAGCACAATTCCTACCAGGCTCTCTCAACTCCCTTGCAGACTAATTAAGCGGAAACCTTCTGGACCCATACGAGTGGCAGCTCAACAGAAGTACCTGCACCATAATAACTCCGTAATGGGGAACCCGAACGTCGACCTATTTGCCTCCCACACCAACCATCAGCTCAGCAAATTCTGCACCAGGGAGCATCACTGCATAGCTTGGAGAGTGGATGCCCTGTCCTTCCCCTGGGTCAGTCTCTTGGTCTGTGCCTTTCCTCTCATCCCCAGGGTACTGCTCAAAATCAGGGAGGAAAACCAAGGACCGTTCTTATAGCTCCAGACTGGCTTCGAAAACGCTGGTACCCTTTGCTGCACAGCCTGTCCCTGCTGCCTCCATGGCATCTTCCTCAGATTCCAAACCTCTTGTCCCAGAGGGAAGGGGAATTCATGCATCCCCAATTGCAGACACTCAGTTTGGCAGCTTGGCTTATTCCCTAACCCCAAACCAATCTGCCATCCTCAGTAAACGGGTTCTGAATGTTATCCGTGATGCCAGATGCCCTAGCAGCAGAAAGTCTTATGCAGATAAATGGAAAAGGCTCTGCACCTGGATCAAGGCTAAGGGGCCGGAACGGCACAGCCCTCCGTACCTCTCATCCTGGATTACCTGGCAGACCTACTACATAGTGGTCTAGCCTTCTCTTCTATTAAAATTCATGCCTCTGCCATCTTTGTTCATTTCAGCACAGAGCCGCCTCTTTTCTCACACCCTCTCATCATACAGTTCCTAAGAGGGGCTAACTATTTGAGGCCACCCAGAAGAGCTCCTACCCCAGCTTGGGACCTAAACTTTGTGTTGGAAAAGCTCACCCTGCCCCCCTTGAACCTGCAACTTCAGCAGAGTTAAAATTTCACTCTTGGAAGACAGCCTTGGTTCTCGCCTTTACTTCAGCTTACAAGCACTTATGGCTGTAGAGCCCTTCATCATTTTTCATGCTGACAGGGCCTCCCTCAGGACTATAACCCATCCTTCATGCCAAAAGTTTTGTCCATTGTGGCTCTCAACCAAATCCTTTCATTTGCCCACCTTTTTCCCAAACCCACAAAACAAGGGCGAAGGATTCTGCACTCTAGATGTGCACAGACAGCTCAGATTCTACCCAGACAGGACTAAATCTTTTAGAAAAACTGATCAATTGCTAGTCAGCTTTGTTGCAGGAGCAGAGGGCAACGCCATATCCAAACAAACAATTTCCAAATGGATAGCACACTGCATCAATTTCTGCTACAAACAGCATGGGAAACCTCCCTCCAAAGGGGTCAGGACACATTGCACCAGAGCAGCCTCCACCTCTGCAGCTATGTTCTCTGTATTTCACTGTTGCAGTCATCACATTTGGGTTATCTGCTTGCAGTAGCCTTCAGTCGGCCTGATTAACAAAGTCTTGGGTCCTGCGTCAGTTGCAGTCTCTTTTTCTGTTACGTCAGGTCGTCAGAGGTATAAAACATGCAGCCGACGCCATTACATCAGTCTTTCTTGCTGTGTGGTGCCCGAAGCAGAAGCAGTTCACAAGTGCCCGTCGGCCGACTTCTGAAATTTACCTTTTCGAGTTTTAGAACCGATGTTTTCAACTAAAATCTAAGTACCCCGTTGGGGAAACTTTTTCTTGCTCTAAACCGATGTCAGTAAAAATAAGTAATTGCATTTCTTGTGGAAAGCAAATACCTCATAAAGATTTTAATTCGTACTGTATTCCTTGCTTAGGCCCTGACCACGACATACCTCGCTGTCAGTTTTGTGCCGTATTGAAACCACGAACTGTCTGTCATCGGTATATTTTCGCTTCTAAATATTTTGATGCTTGGTTTGATTATCCAGATAAGTCTTCGGTAATACATCCGACTACCGACATTCTGAAAAAACGCAAAGATAAAGATAGGCCGCCTAGGTCCAAAGCTGCCGACAATGCTTCTAAGCCGGTTGCCAATTCGCCGGTACTCAGTGAGGCACTTTCGCAGCCCCTGATACTTGCTACCTCAGATTCGCAGGCCTCTACTGAGACCCATTCGAAGTCCGTTATGCCGCAAGATGCTTCAATTGGGGAACCTGTGGATGTCTCTACTTTGGATGGGTCCCGAGCCACTGTGCAGACACCGGCTTCTGAGGGGTGTATTCAGGCCTACTGACTTGCATATTAAACCAACGCCATCTTCTTCAAGGCCTAAAACTTGAACCATGCCTAGAAAACTGATGCCCAGACCACATGGTCAGGCCTCTATGCCTAAAAAACAAATGATAAGAATGGCTGAAGACCTTATTACTTTAAACAGGGGAAGCCAACCTTCCCCCTCTAGAGACCTAGGACTGAGTTTGCTTATGATACTTCTGACCAGGATTCTGAAATTTCATTTTCCTCTGATGGCCAGGATTTACCCTCATCTACCTATGAGGATTCTGATGCTGAGGACTCTATTCCCTCTGCTTCCCCCCCTCGGAAGACCTCTCTCTTTGTGAAACTTTGCATACTCTTAGGGAGCATTTTCATTGGGAAAGTCAGGATTTATCTGATTCTAAAAAGAGGCTTAGGGATTTCTTACTCCTGCCCCAGCACAGGCCTTTAGCTGTCCCTCCTGTATTAGACATTGTTGATGCCTTTTCGGAATCTAGCTTGACCCCTGACTCTACCTCCTGCTCCCAGAAAACCTGATAGATATTGCAGGGTTCCTGACTCTCTCAAGTTCCTTTTCAAAAATCCTACTGCGGATCTTGAGACCATTTCACAGGGTCCCAAGGGCATTAAAGCTGCTACTGCTAAAAATCCCTACCCCCTCTGATAGAGACTCCAGGGCGCTGGATAGATAGGGTAAGAAGGTATACACTTCTGCAACTTTGGCCATTAGAGCCTTAAACTGCCAGTTTCATATGTTAAAGTATCAGCAGCATATTATTGGATTGCTTAAACAGAAAATGTTGATTCCTGATTGTGCTGAAAATAAGGATTTACAGGATTTAATGCAGTCTGCTGAACAAGTTGCAAAACATACTTTGCAATGTGGTTTTGATTCATTAGAGGCATCTTGCAGGGCTGCTGTCACTGGGTCTGTACTTCGAAGGCATGCTTGGCTTAAGGAACAATTCTTGCCAGATCATGTTAACGCTAAATTACTGGATGCTGCCTTAAATCAGGACTGCTTGTTTGGCAATAAGGCAGAAGTTGTTCTTAAAATGATGGAGGAAAAAGCTAAATCTATGCAAACTGTTAATGATTTCTTACAAGTTCAACCTCCAATATTTAGTAGGCATTGGCCTTCCAAAAACTGGTCCTTTCCAGGCCATCTCAGCCCAAACCCAGATCCAGCAGAACACCCAGGCTTCAGTCCCAGGGTATGCACAGAACTAAGCAGCAGGGGGGGGGCCCTCTTCAAAATTTGGGAGAAGTAGAACTCCCTCCTATGGCAAACTGTCTCAATGACTTCATTTTAAAACTTCCAAGCACTTCTCAACTGACTGCCCCTTTGGGGGAAAGCTTGCCATACATGCAAAAAACTGGGCGCTCATTACCCAGGACAAATGGGTTTTAAATAGTGTCCCAAGGATACAGACTTCACTTCCACATGTTACCAACCCCAAATGGTTGGCCAGATCTACCCCCAAATCAGTGGGCAGAGGCTCAAAAGCAAGTACTCTCTCTTTTACGCATAAAAGCTATTGAAAATGTACCAGAAGAGGAAAAGGGACAAGCTTTCTACTCGAGACTTTTCCTGGTACCCAGAAAAGACATTTCTTGGCATCCTATCCTGGAACTGTCTACTCTAAACCCCTTTTTGGTGATTCCAGAATTCAAGATGCTGACTCTTCACCAGTTGCTTCCTATGCTAGGCAAAGATGCCTGGTTGGCAACACTCGATTTAAGGGAAGCATACCTGCACATCCCAGTCGAAATCTTGCAGAAGATTCCTACGCTTCAAAGCAGGCTACACACACTGTCAGTTCTCTGCACTGCCCTTTGGCTTATCTACTGCGCCCAGGATATTCAAAAAGTGCCTAGCTCCAATCATTGCATTTTGCAGGCAAGGAAATATTCAAATATACCCATACCCGGACGATTGTCTCATTCTGGCAGAAAGCCAGGAAATACTTTTGAATTATCTGGCCTTTGTACAAAGAGTGCTAACTTGTCTGGGGTACACCATAAACGAAAATAAATCACACCTGGTACCCTGTCAACAAATTATATTCCTGGGAGCAAGCTTGAATACAACTTTCCAGATGGTTTTCCTTACGCCAGAGAAACAAATTCACTTGACAACGTACTTCAAACTAGTGGTCACGAAAACCCTGCCATCTGCAAGACAAATACTGCAAGCCTTTGGGTTCCATGGCCTCTTACATTTTTCTAATTCTATATGCAAGACTGCATTTGAGGAAACTACAATGGTATCTAAAAAGCCTATGGTGTCAACATTCTCCGGATCTAGAAGCACTGATTCCTATCATACCTTGCCTATGCCTAGAGTTTCTTTGGTGGCCAGAGGCTTGCTACCAAAGCAAGGGACTACCATTCACTCTACCCCGTGCCGCCCAAACCCTAACCACAGATGCATCAGACTATGCATGAGGGAGCTCACCTGGCAGGGAAGTGCAGTCAGGGCAAATGGAACCCAAGTCAAATGCACCTGCATATCTATCAAAAAGAAATGTTAGCTGTACAGAATGCTCTGACAGCCTTCAAGGACCACATTCTTCCAGGACAATTAATGGTAAAGACTGACAACACCACTGTTACGTGGTACATAAACAGGGGGGTACCCATTCTTACCCCTTCTGCAGACTAGCCATGGCATTGCGGAACACAACCTTGAGTTACCAAGTATATCTACAAGCTCAATTCCTGCCAGGAAAACTAAATACACTGGCAGACTGAATAAGCAGAAATCTCATGGACCCACACGAGTGGAAACTGGAACCAAAGATTTTCAACATGTTGACAAACAAATGGGGGAGCCCAGATATAGACCTGTTTGCCTCCCCTAAGAACTACCAAGTGGACAAATTTTGCACAAGGACTTCCCACAAACAAGCTTGGAAAGTGGATGCTCCACAAACAAGCTTGGAAGGTGGATGCTGTGTCCTTCAGCTGGAAAAACCTATCAGTTTATGCCTTTCCTTTTCTGCTTCTCCTCTCCAAAGTACTACTAAAGATCAAACAGGACAAACCAAGGATGATATTGATTGCACCTGACTGGCCACGCCAACACTGGTACCCCCTCTTGCGCAGTGTGTCACTGTTGGCCCCATGGCACCTGCCTCAGACCCCTACCCTGTTGTCTCAGCAGGAGAACCAGATTCTGCACCCTCTGCTTCAAACCCTGAACCTAGCAGCCTGGCTAATTACCTAATCTCTCCTTTACCATCCGTCAGTAAACCAGTGATGGATATCATTTTAAAGACAATCTTGTGCTGAAAAATGGAAAAGATTCTGTGCCTGGAACCAATCTCCGGGGTTGAGCACAGCAGCGTCCAACTTGCCTCAGATTTTAGAATACTTAACTGAGATGCTTCACAAGGGCCTTTCTTTTTCCACCATCAAATTTCATGCCTCAGCCATTTCAGCTCCTTATAAAAAGAAGTTATGTTCTTACCATAATGTTCCATGTGAATTGTTCATCTCGCCTTTGTTCTTACACACTGGTTCGGAGCCGATCCTCTGTTCCGAGTCGGCCACATCACCAGCTTCGCATCTTCGAGAAAGCTTGAGGCACAGTGCTATCCCATGATCCTCCATTGTCAACCCTCAGATCTAGTTTGCTAACACTCGAAGAACCCTACTAGTTTCTGCGCCCTAGCGCACAGAAAAGCAACTACACTGTCTAATACTGTATCATAAAGTAGAGGAGAAAAGATGCCATACCTGAAGTACAGTAGGAAGCTCAGGAACACCCACATGTAGAGAAGACCGAACTCAGCTCAAGACATGCCCATTCTCCTAGACCACCGGATGGAGGATGGAGGGGGGAATGTAAGAACAAAGACGAGATGAACAATTCACATGGAACGTTATGGTAAGAACATAACTTCTTTATGTGAAATTGTTCGATCTCGCCATTTGTTCTTACACACGGGTAGTGTCCCTAGCTCCTTTATCCTGGGTGGCTCAAGGGAGAACATTCCTGAGAACAGTGGAACCAAACGTAGCCCTGTCTCTGGAGTTTTTATCTAATTTGTAGTGGGTAATAAAAGTATGTGGTTTCCCCAGGTTGCCGCCGCACAAATGGTATCTAATGGTAAGCGAGCGGCATGGGCCAAGGAAGTAGCAACTGCCCTCGTAGAATGAGCTCTAGGATTAAAGGGGAGCTGTTGTTTTGATTCTGCATATACGAAATTTATACAGTCCAATATCCATTTGGATAAAGTAACTTTCGCTATCGCTTGTCCCTTTTTTTGGTCAGCATAAGATACAAATAGTTGGACAGGACTAAGGAATACAGAAAATCAGACCAAGTAAAATCTTAGCTGCCTGTGGACATCCAACTTGTGCAGCATGTATTCCAGCTTATTAGAGTGATTTTTAAAGAAGGTGGGTAGCTCAATGGATTGATTAATGTTTTGAACTGAACAAATCTTTGGAAGGATGGATTGGTGCGCAATGTAACTCTGGGTGAAAAATCATGTTTGGGGGCCGGACAGACAAAGCCTGCAACGCTGAAACTCTCCGAGCGGAAGTGATGGCAACCAGAAAGAGCGTCTTCCATGATAAAAATTTGAGAAGAGTTGTGGCGGCTGGTTCAAATGGGGGCAGCATGAGCCGTGATAACATCAGGTTAAGATTCCACGGGGCGATTGGATCACGAAAAGGAGGACGTAGGTGAAAGGTACCTTTCATAAAGGCTTTGCAAAGTCTGTGGGACATGAAAGAATTATCTCCTAGACCAACATGAAAATTGGATATAGCCACCAGTTGTACCCTTATCGTGGAAGTGGAAGCTCCTTCCTGAAAGAGTGTGGAAAGAAACTCTAATATCTTGTGTACTGGAGCCCCTGATGGATCTATACCCTGTTGTGAGGCCCAGTATGCAAAACGTTTCCATTTGCTATTGTATAACTTCCTCGTGGATGGCTTATGGGAAGATGCAATGATCTGCTGAACTGCAGGGGACAGTAAGTTTGACCTGGCTAAGATGGGAAGCGGAGCAGCCAAGCTGTCAGTTTGAGGGACTTGAGAGATGTGTGGGGAACTCCCAACGAGTGCGTCAACAGGTCTGGCACTGGGTCCAGAATCCACGGTTCGTCCACCTGATGAGTTTGAAGAAAGGGAAACAAGATTTGTCGAGGTCAGAATGGGGCTATCAAAATTATGGTCCTTTCCAGACGTTTGGCTTTCTACAAGAATTTGGGGATTAACGGGATAGGAGGAAAAGCGTAAAGGAGACCCGGGGGCCAATCGTGTATCAGTGCGTCCCTGGGGACGCCCCCGGAGGGGGTAGTAGGGCAAAGTAGCTTCTGCATTTGGTATTCAATGGGGATGCAAATAGGTCGCAGCAAGGCTGGCCCCATCTGCGGAAAATCATTTCCGCTACTTGAGGTTTGAGGGACCACTCGTGGGGCAACAGGATGGCTCTGCTCAACCTGTCCGCAATGACGATGGATGTCCCCGGGATGTGCGTTGCTATCGGAAAGCGTCCGGTGGACACAGCCCATTGCCAAATCCTGAGGGCCTCTCTGCGCAATGGATAGGACCTGGTTCCCCCTTGTTTGTTTATTTACCAGACTACTGACATGTCTGTTTGAACTGTCACCGTTCCCAGAGGCAAGGACTTGTGAAAGTGCTGCAACGCTAGAAACACTGCCCTCAGCTCTAGGACATTGATGTGCATATTGTATTCCAAGTTGGACCATTGACCTTGGACTGTTCTTCCCTGAAAAAACCCCCCCACCCTATCAGGGAAGCGTCCGTGGTCACAGTCGCTGTAGGACTGGGTAATACGAACAGTCGGCCTGTTATTAGATCCTGACTGTGCATCCACCAAAGGAGTTCTCGTTTGCAAGAGTCTGTGATTAGGATCTGGTGAGACAGTGGGAGCTGTCGGTATGACCACTGGGCGAAGAGCATCCACTGAAGAATCATCATATGCATTCTGCCTAGGGGAACTACAATAAGGGCGGCTGCCATCATTCCTAGGACTCGTAAGATTTGTCGTGCAGGGACTTTCCTGCTCGGAAGAAGGATATTAATTTGAGTTCTGAGGGTTGATGCCCTGAATGGGGGGAGATTGACTCGAACCAGGGAAATGTCCAAATCTGCCCCTATAAATGAGATATGCTGTGAGGGCGATAGTGCAGACTTTCCAAAATTGATTGTTATGCCTAGAGAGGAGCAAAGGTTGATGGTGTAATCCCTGGCTTGCACAAGGCGATACTCGGTGGTGGCGGAGAGGAGCCAGTTGTCTAGGTAAGGAAACACCCGGAATTCCATCTGTCTCAAGTGAGACGCTACTACTGCCATGCATTTGGTGAACACCCTGGGGGCTGTGGTGAGGCCAAAGGGCAGAGCACGAAAAGTACAGATGTTAAGTTGTCAATCTCGCCTTCATTCTTGCTGGATGGGTTCGGAGCCGATCCTCGGCTCCGACTCTGCCAATACTAAAGCTCGAGAGCTAATTCCACCGGCTCGAGGCTCCCCTATATCCCACAATGCTAGGCGGTAACTACTCAGATCTCGTTTGCCGCTATAGCTGACGAGGTGCTTTTCTACCGGCTCAGGCAGGTGAGTCAGACTTTTACCTCATTAGGTACTTCTTAACCCCCCTTTTTTTGTTGTGATACCATAACTTTTTAGTTTAATTAAATATTTAGATAAATCGACCCCTGTTTGTCAACTCTTTTTCCCTTTCTTCCCTTATCTTGTAAGCCTTCGGCCCCTACCCTTCCCCCAGTCCATTAGTGACTAAACTAGTTGTCTTCTTTTCTGTTAAGGGCTTTTGTGTGTGTATTTGTGGCTTTAGCCTTAATAATTTAATAATTTTTTCTGTCAAGGGTGTGTCTGTAGTGTGTTTGTGTTGTGTCAGGCACTCCTTTTTACAATGTCAAAAGACAAGGTCTCAGGCTTCAAGAAGTGTAACTCGTGCTGTCAGAAAATGTCTCTGACAGACGGTCACACTTCTTGTGTGTACTGCCTGGGGCCTTTGCACCTGCAGGACTCTTGTGCTGTTTGTCATGGGTTTAGTCCTAGAGTCCTGCAGGAACGCAAGAATAAACTGATCTTGTGGGGCTTATTAAAGCCTGAAGGCCCCCCGACTCAGTCTGTCGGAGAAGCCTTCCAAAACTTCCAAACAGTCGGCTCCGGTTCCAGAGTCGACTGCTGGAAAGACTAAGTCGGCTTCGACATCTGCTCCGGCTGGAGCTGATGTTTCTAAGCCTCATACTGTTACCTCGGCTCCGACTGGAGCCGAGGCTGATAAAACTCCGTCGGCTCCGATACTTTTATCGGAGCCACAGTCTAGGAAGAGGTCCAGATCCCCCTCTATCGGCTCCGTGCATTCGGCGCCAGGATCCCCTCTTCTTTCGGAACGAAGCCATAAAACTCATTCCTCACTGTCTTCTAGGTTATCTGACCATGATTTGCAAAGGGTAGTGAGTAGACTTCTCAAGTCCGTGGCACTGGCCCAAATGCTGCATAGCCCGACTCACCAGTCAGGGGCTATTTCCGTTCCCCAATACATTCCTCCTCCGACTCCTTTGAGTTCGGAGCCAGGGCTTGTCGGAGCCATGACTGTCGGTGCGTCAGATCCGATACCTTCCATTTCGGCTCCGTCGTCTGCTCCGATCTCCTCCTTGGAGCAATCTCGGTGCCGGGCTTCCCTCGTCTGCTCCGAGGGGGGCGAGTGGCATCGGACCCTTGTCCGACCCCGCTCTCCCTCTCGGGGCTTTGGCGTTGGTGAGTTCGGCTCCGACATCGGCTTCGGAGCCGTCCCTGTCAGTGCCGGGGGAGGTCCTTGTCTCTTCGGAGCGGGGGCCTCTGGCCTTGCCTGACAGAGGTGCCTTCGAGGTCATGCGGAGCGTTCTAGAACCAGGTTCTGCCCCACAGTCAGCTCCTTCAGCCCCTCCATCTACAGTGCCTGCAGTGATTTCTACTCACCCCCTTGTCTTAGACCATAGAGAGCCAACTCCTCAAGTTTCCCCATTGAGAATTTCCTCCTCGTCCGAGGCCTCTCCTGACCCTGCAGGAGATCCCCCAAGGAAGAGGCAGTGCAAGAGGAAGCACATTGACTCCCCTGAGTCTATCACCTCTGACACTGACTTAGAGGAATCCGAAGGTTCCCCTCGATCCCCCTCTGAGGATGTCTCCTTTGCTGACATCCTTGAGATCCTCAAACAGAGGGGGAACTGGCCAGCCCTTAACCCTTCGGAGGATGAGTCAGTGTATCTTGAGGTGTTTGGCTCTCGCCCTTCTACCTCCTGGGTGTCCCCTCCCTTTGACCCCCTTATGGAAGTGGTGGCAAGGAAGGCTTGGACGGCTCCTGACTCAGTGGAACCCACCCCGAGGAGACCATCTAAATTTATTACTGCCCCCAGAGATAAAGATTTTTTATCCAAAGGTGTCCCTGTTGATGCCATGGTGGTGGCTGTGGCCACTAAGATGGAGTTAGCTGATCCTTCGGTTCCTGTCCATCCTCCTAATAAGGAATCTAGGACCATGGACAGGTACGGCAAACGGATGTTCTCATCAGCGACCTTTTCAATGCGGTCGCTGAACTACTTATGCCACTTCACTCGTCTCCAGAGAGATTTACTCAAGGATATGGGTGAACTGATAAAGGATCTTACAGCTGAGGGGTTCAGAGACACAATGAACTCCCAGTTGGCAACCCTGAATTCCATCGTTAACTCCTCCATGCGGCTGGTCTCATATGCAGCAGATGGGGCAAGTAAAGCCGCAGGCACAGGTGTTGCCTTACGACGTCACGCCTGGATGTGGCTATGCAACTTTGCGGACCCTTTCAAGGCGTCCTTCACCAATTCTCCCTTTGATGGATCATCCTCGTTTGGTCCACAGGTGAAGGATACATTGACGAGGTGCGAGGTAGAAGGTAAGACTCTCTCTGCTGTAGGAGTCCGTTTTTCTACCCCTTCTAGACCCTATCCCAAAGGTCAAAGGGGAGGAAAGATGTGGTTCCAAAACAATCCCAGGAGTCTCATCTGACGCACAAGGCGATTCCCCTCTAGAGGCAGAGGGGAATAATAATAGACGCCCTAGAGGCAGAGGAGGTCCGCAAAACCAGGGTAGCAGAGAAATGTTCTCTGACAAACCCTTTCAGCATCCCTGAGGGGCTGCCCGGCTGTCCACCTTCGGAGGCAGTCGGGGGAAGGTTATCACTGTACCCAAAAGCTTGGCTTTCCCTTACTCAAGACAAATGGGTGCAGTCGATCATATCCGAGGGTTACAAAATTCCCTTTATTCACATCCCAACCCAACCCAAAAGATCCCTTCCAGATGTTCAACCCGATCTAAGGGAACAAGCAGCATTAGAAATTTCAAAGCTGCTATCAAAAAGAGCTATCCAATCAGTCCCGGCAGACCAGCAAGGATCCGGAATCTACTCCAAATTCTTTTTGGTACCAAAGAAAACAGGGGACTGGAAAACCATACTGGATCTCAGCTACTTAAACAAGTATGTCAGGAAAACAAAATTCCGGATGGTCACGCTACAGTCCATTCTACCCTTCTTGGGTCAGGACAATTGGATGTGCTCGATAGATCTTCAGGACGCGTACTACCACATCAAAATGAACAGACGCTCCAGGAGATATCTCCACTTCAGGCTGGGAGCCAGTCAGTACCAGTTCAGGGCCCTGCCCTTTGGTCTCACTACAGCCCCCCGGGTGTTCAAATGCATGGCAGTGGTCGCGGCTCACTTGAGACGTCAAGGATTCCAGGTGTTTCCATATTTGGACGACTGGCTCCTTACCGCCACCACCAGACATCAGCTTCTTCTATCCAGGGACTTCACCATCCAATCTTGCCAAGCTCTAGGCATTTCGATAAATTTCGAAAAATCTGCCTTGTCGCCTTGTCAATCTATTACCTTTATAGGCGCCACCTTAGACACACTCAATCTTTCAGCCAGACTCACAGAGCAGAGAGTGTCAGACATTCGGAACCAAGTTTCCCTTCTCTTACAATGCAACAAAGTCAAAGCCAGACTAGTTTTGAAGGTGCTAGGACTCATGGCAACAGCTATTCCCCTTCTCCCCTTAGCTCGCTTTCATATGAGGATCCTCCAATGGATGCTGTTTACTCAATGGTCCTTCCAACAGCTCCCGATGTCCCATACCATATTGATATCTCAATCATGCAAGAATCAACTGTCTTGGTGGATCACATCACCTCAACTTCTCCGAGGAAGACCCTTCACCCCCCCCCCCAGTCGCCACGTTGACAACAGACGCCTCCCTGATCGGGTGGGGGGGCATTATCAGGGCAGGACAGTCCAGGGCACGTGGCAACCTTTCGAGTGCCACTTGCACATAAACGTCTTAGAGATGAGAGCAGTGCTTTTAGCGTTGCAAGCCCTTCACGACTCTCTTCCCACTGGGACTATTGCAATTCAAACGGACAACATGTCCGTAGTGTGGTACATCAACAAACAAGGCAGAACCAGATCATACCCTTTATGTCGAGAGGCACTCAGACTTTGGCAATGGGCGATCTCTTCTCAGCGTTTTCTGATAGCAACGCACATTCCCGGGAAATCCAACGTTATTTCAGACAAATTGAGCAGAGCAATTCTCATGCCCCACGAGTGGTCTCTAAAGAAATCAGTTCTAGAAGTATTCCTAAGATGGGGCCAGCCTTGCTGCGATCTTTTTGCTACTCCCCAAAACAGCAAGTGTCACGACTTCTTCACTCTCTTCCCGTTACCAGGCCATCCCACCAGAGACGCTCTAGTCCACGATTGGCCCCGGGGACTTCTATATGCCTTTCTCCCCTTTCCACTGATATCTCAACTAATTCAGAAAGCCATCGCCTTGAGAGTGACAATGATCCTCATTGCCCCTTACTGGCCTCGACAGATATGGTTTCCCTTTCTTCATCGTTACCTTTTGGAGCAGCCTTGGCATCTGGACCCAGTACCAGATCTGATAACCCACCAATCGGGTCAGCTGCACCAATCTCTGCCTTCTCTAAACCTCACAGCGTGGTTTCTCCGATTCCAACCTTAGCCAGGCTTCCCTCAATATCTCGCTCGGTCCGAGATATCTTGATAGCCTCTCATAAATCTTCTACCCGGAAGATTTATAGTAGCAAATGTAAACGCTTTTTTTTTTGGGCAATATCGAAAAACATAGATCCATTTACTGCACCTATCCAGTCTATTCTAGACTTTCTAGCAGAACTCTTTCATTTAGGATCTTCTGCATCTACCATTAGAGTTCAATTGGCTGCCATATCAAATTTTCATGTTGGTGTTTCAGAGTCTAGCATCATGGCTCAAAAACTCTGTAAAGCCTTTTTAAGGGGCGTATTTCTTCTCAAACCTCCAATCAAAGATCCCCCGCCTCAATGGGATTTGAACTTGGTTCTGGCATCTTTAATTCTTCCCCTTGAACCGGCTTCATGTTCTCTGAAGTTGCTTTCTTGGAAGACACTTTTTCTGGTAGCTATAACTTCAGCGAGAAGGGTATCTGAACTCCATGCTCTGTGCAGTCGTCTCCTTACTTAGTGTTTCACAAAGACAGGGTATCCCTCCGTACTAATCCATCCTTTTTGCCTAAAGTTTCCTCTCAAATAAACCTAAACCAAATTATTGATCTCCCCGTCTTTTTCACTAACTGTTCAAACAGGTCGGAACAAAAGCTACATTTTTTGGATGTTTATCGCCAACTTAGATATTACTTAGACAGGACTAAACAATTCAGGAAATCTAATCAATTGTTTCTGTCATATGCGGAAGGGAAATTGGGCCTTCCAGTTACTAAAGTATCCCTCTCTAGATGGCTCACCTCTATAATTACCTTCATCTATGAGATCAGACATTAAAAACTACCCTCAAGACCTAGAGCTCATTCAACTAGGGCATTAGCTACATCCGTAGCTTTTCAGGATAGGCTGCCAATAGATTCCATTTGTGCAGCAGCCACCTGGGCTTCTCATACATTCATTTCACATTATAAATTGGACATGGATGTCCTTCAAGAATGCAACTGCAGTCCTGACATATGGGTTGTCCTGCCTCAGGCAGCCCTTCGGTTGGCCAGATTCCAAAGTCTGGGTCCGGCGTCGGCCGATGTCGCCTCCTCCCCGACGTCAGAGTGGCTGGAGTATAAAGGCATCCGCCGACGCCATCTTCTTCAGTCTTTCTTGCTGTGCGGTGCCCGAAGCAGAAGCAGTTCGCAAGTGCCGGTCGGTCCGCTCCTGTGTTTTCAGTTACCGAAGTCATCTAAAAGCCAAGTACCCCGTTGGGGGACATTTTTTCTTGCCTCAGCCGATGTCAGAAAAAATTGAAAAAGTTAATTGTTTGTCTTGTGGTAAACAAATACTTCATAAGGACTTCCATTCTTACTGCCTCCCTTGCCTAGGCCCAGACCACGATGTCTCGGCCTGTGCTGCCTGTGCTTGCTTTAATAAGCGCACACTCAGGCGCCGGGCAGAATTTGCTGAAGACTTTTTTGGCGAATCTTTCGCTTATATCATGCCGTTGGAACAACCGACAGCACAATCTACCAAAAAACGCAAGGACCGGGACCGACATACTCTGCCCGCTTCGTCCACCGATACCACGCCTAAGCCCTCCGCGAGTGCATCGGTCCCTTCAGAAGCGGTAATTCAACCACCCCAGGCCGACAACACCGCTTTAACGCGTTCTTCGGTCCCGGAGATTTCACCGGTGCCGGTTGTTGATTTTCCTCCAGAAACCGAAGCTCTAGATTTACCCGACACCATTCCTGTGGACAAGGTTACCCCTGCACGTGGGGCAGCTAGGCCTCCGGTATCCATGTCCATCAAGGCCTTTGCACGTGCTAAGGCTGCCAGCCAGGCCAAGGCCCATCCTAAATCTACTTCTCAGGGCCCCTCTTCTGATAGACAGATCATGACTCTTGCTGCAGATCTAATCTCTCTTATCAGGGGTTCTCAGCCGCCTGCAGATAAAAGGCCTAGAACTGAGCAGACAGACACCCTCTCTTCAGATGAAGCCTCTGGGGATTCAGAGCACTCGGATACCCAGGAAGAATCCTTCCAGGCCTATGAGGACTCTGATGCTGAGGATTCAATTCCCTCTGCCTCCCCTCCAGAGGATATTTCTTTTGGTGAAGTTCTCCACTCCATGAGAGAACATTTTCAGTGGCAGGGTCAGGAATTTTCTGACTCCAGGAAAAGGCTACGTACCTTCCTTAAGCTACCCCAACACAGACCTTTAGCTATTCCTCCAGTGTTGGATGTCCTTGATGATGTATTCTCAGACTCCAGTGCTTCGCCTGATTCTCTCCCTCCTGCTCCTGTCAAGCCTGACAAATATTACAGGGTCCCTGAAACCCATAAGCATCTCTTTAAGGCCCACTCTGTGGATCTAGAAACTATTTCACAGGGCCCCAAAGGAGTGGCTACTTACTCGGCCAAAAACCCTCTGCCCGCTGACAGGGAAGCTAGGTCCCTGGAGAGATGGGGCAAAAAAGTTTATACCTCTTCCACCCTTCCCATGAGGTCACTCAACTGCCTTTTTCATACGTTTCAGTACCAGGATTACTTAATGGATGATTTGCAGAAAAAGTTAGCCTCTCCTGAGCCTATAGATAGAAAGGCATTGCAGGATTTGGTTCATAATACTCAGGTTAGCAATCATTTTCTTCAGTGTGGTTATGATGCATTGGAAGCTTCATGTAGGGCAGCCATGACAGGGGCCGTTATTTGTAGACATGCTTGGTTGAAAGAACAGCCACTGCCAGACCATGTTAAAGTTAAGCTCCTGGATGCACCTCTGGAAAAACAGAAGCTTTTCGGTGCTAATGCACAGGATGTGGTGAAGTCTATTGAGGAAAAGGCAAAATCAGTACAGACTGTCAAGGATTTCCTCCAGGTTCAGCCTCCCAGATTCAGCAGGAATTGGCCTTCAAAGAATTGGTCCATTCCAGACTCTGACAAGTTTCAAAGGGGAAAAAACAGGCGTGCTCGAGGTAGAGGGCAATACCGAGGCTCCTACAGGGGCCGCCAATGGCAACCACCAAATCAGAGAAGTGGCGCAGGGAGTTCACCTGCACCACAGGGATAATCACAATGACTTGACTTTCACTCCGCCTGCCAAGGCTCAAAGAGAAGCACCTCTAGGTGGAAAATTATCCTTATTCTCAAAGAACTGGCACATTTTAACCGAGGACAAATGGATTCTGGACATAATAGACAGAGGTTACAGGTTCCATTTCCACACCTTACCAACGAGACAAGGCATGCCAAACCTGCCACAAATTCAAAGGGCAGAGGCTCTCTTACAAGTTTCAAAGCTGTTACAAATAAAAGCTATAGAAAAGGTTCCTCCTCAGGAACAAGGCCAGGGATTCTATTCAAGACTGTTCCTTGTTCCAAGAAAAGAAAAGCAATGGAGGCCTATCCTGGACTTGTCCGTTCTAAACACCTTTCTCATTGTGCCAAAATTCAAAATGCTGACGTTACAGCAACTCCTTCCCATGCAGGGCAAGGGGTCTTGGCTGGTTACTCTGGACCTCAAGGAGGCATACCTGCATGTCCCAATCAGACACAGCTGCAGAAGATACCTCAGATTTCTTGCAGGAACAGAGCATTATCAATTCTCAGCATTGCCGTTTGGCTTATCTACTGCCCAGAGTATTCACGAAATGCCTGGCATCAGTAGTTGCACATTGCAGACTCCAGGGGATTCAAATATACCCTTACCTGGACGACTGCCTCATACAAGCAGACAGCAAACAAACCTTGATAAAAAACTTGGACTATGTCATTCAGTTGCTACAGGCTTTGGGGATACACAGTCAACATTCAAAAATCAAGACTATTGCCATCCCAAAAGATTATTTTTCTAGGAGCAAAACTGGACACACAATCACAAATGGCTTTCCTCACAGAGGAGAAACAGCATTTACCAGATTACTTAAAAAGCCTAGCAAAACTTACCCAGCTGACCGCAAGGAAGATCCTGCAGGCCCTGGGTTTCATGGCATCTTGCATTCTTCTGATCCCTCTGGCAAGACTACACATGAGAAAGCTACAGTGGTACCTAAAAAACTTATGGTTTCAACACAGCCACAACCTAGAAGACGTAATACCACTCATTCCATGCCTGCAAAGGGAATTTTTGTGGTGGGCTCAAGCAAGCCATTTAAACGAAGGCATGCCTTTCAACAAAGTTCAAGCAAGTCAAACCATTACAACAGACTCCTCAGATCATGGATAGGGGGCACACATGGAGGACAGATGCATTCAAGGTCAATGGACTCCCACGGAAATGCCTCTGCACATAAATCAAAAAGAGATGTTGGCAGTGATACATGCAATAGAAGCCTTTGGAAAATATCTTCAACAAGGCCATCTGCTAATAAGGACAGACAACACCACTGTCATGTGGTATATAAACAAACAAGGAGGCACTCACTCGTATCCCCTCTGCAGACTAACAATGGCTCCTTGGGAAAAGTCCCTGAAACTGAACATCCATTTGCAATCCCAGTTTGTTCCGGGCAAGGACAATGTTCTGGCGGACAGGTTGAGCAGAAATTTCGTGGATCCACACGAATGGATGCTGCACCCACACATTTTCTCACAAATAACAACTGCATGGGGAAGACCGGACATAGATCTCTTTGCTTCTCATCTCAATCACCACCTGGACAGGTTCTGCTCAAGGACACACCATCCTCTAGCCTGGAGAACGGATGCTCTCTCCTTCATCTGGAATACCCTAAAAATCTATGCATTCCCTCCTCTACCAGTACTGACCAAGGTGTTACTGAAGATCAAAGCAGAGCAACCAAAAGGAATATTGATAGCTCCAGACTGGCCGAGGCAGCATTGGTATCCCTTGCTACTGAGCATAACTCGCACCAAACCGTGGCCCTTGCCCCAATGGCCTCTGCTCCTAACTCAACACAATTACAGGACTGTTCATCAAAACCTGCAAACATTACAACTGACAGCTTGGAGGGTTCCATGACTTTGACCCATGTCCCCTCTCCGAAAGGTTCAGGAAATCTTGCTGGAAGCACGCAGACCTTCCACCAGAAAAACCTATTCGCCAAGTGGAAGAGATTCATCATCTGGAATGCCAAAAAGGGCCAGGATGCATCAGTGATGAGCATACCTCAGATATTAGAATACTTGGCAGAAATGTTTCATAGTGGCCTCTCATATTCTTCCATTAAAATTCACGCTTCAGCAATCTCAGCAAATTACAGCTGTGACCCACCTGTGTTTTCGCATCCCTTGCTAAGACAGTTTCTAAGAGGGATAAAGAATATCAAACCTCCCAGAAAACCACCAGTTCCTGCATGGGACCTCAACTACTTCTTGGAAAAATTAACTCTACCTCCTTTTGAACCAGCAGCATCTTCAGAAATGCAATTTCTCTCCTGGAAAACGGTCTTCCTGTTGGCAGTTACCTCAGCAAGAAGAGTCTCGGAGATACAGGCCCTCATGGCAGTACCTCCCTTTCTCATTTTTCATCAGGACAGAGTTTCTCTAAGGACCAATCCTTCATTCATGCCAAAAGTGATATCCAGGGTGTCTCTAAATCAAGCAATTCACCTGCCTACTTTTTCCCAATCCTCAAAATAAAGGGGAAAAGCTGCTGCATACTTTAGACATACACAGACAATTACGCTACTACTTGGACAGAACAAAGACCACCAGGAAGTCTGACCAACTATTTGTAGCCTATGCTGCCGGAGTGCAAGGAAAGGCAGTCTCCAAACAAACAATTTCAAAATGGATTGGACACTGCATCAGATTCTGTTACTCCTTCCATGGAAAGGGTGTGCCAGCCAATATTAGGCCACACTCAACCAGAGCTATAGCCACATCCACAGCCTTTCTAAGAGGAGTGGCTACAAAGGACATTCTAGAGGCTGCTACATGGAGCTCCGTGCATACATTTACCAAACACTACAACCTGCCTTTATACTCCAGATCCCGAGCAGGCTATGCTTCTGCAGTCCTGCAGGGTCTTTTAGCTACACCATCCCTTTCTTAGATCCTACCACCCCCAGCTTGGCTATGGTATTCAACCCATATGTCAGGACTGCAGTTGCATTCTTGAAGGACATAGTACAGTTTTGTACCTACCATAAATGTAGATGTCCGATAGATGTGCAACTGCAGTCAGGTTTTCCCTCCCTCCTACCCCTCTGTTTTTTTCCTTGGGTCCATTCCCCCTCTCCTTTTTAGCTGGGGATATCTGTTATGGTGTATATGTTTATTACTGTTGTGCATGTCTGGAATTTTTTGCCTATCCATTCACAAAATGTAGCCTTCCTTGGAGGGCACCTGGCATCTGGGGCAAGAAACACTGAAGAAGATGGCGTCGGCGGATGCCTTTATACTCCAGCCGCTCTCGGCCGACGCCGGACCCAGACTTTGGAATCTGGCCGACCGAAGGGCTGCCTGAGGCAGGACAACCCATATGTCAGGACTGCAGTTGCATATCTATCAGACATCTACATTTATGGTAGGTACAAAACTACTTTTCCAGAAGCCGTGCCAATTTTGGTTCCACTGTTCTCAAGAGTCTGTTCCGATAGGCCACCCGGGATAAGGTGCTAGGGACGCGGTCCCATCCAGCAAGAATGAAGGCGAGATTGACAACTTAACATTAAGAAGTTATGTACCTACCATAACGTTCCATGTTAGTTGTCTTTTTCTCGCCTTCTTACTTGCATCCCACCCTCTTTCCCCAAGCCTGGACAGACCGACAGGAATTCAGTTTGTGTTCTTCTGGAAGTTGTCATTCCCACACGTTCTTCCACCTCTTTTATCCTTACTGAGGTCTGCCATACTTTTACGCAGATTGTTTTGAGGTGGGTTTCCCTACTCCATTCTATGGAGACTAGGATTGCTTGGTATAGCTATCAAACGAGATCGGAGTAGTTACCGCCTAGCATTGTGGGATATAGGGGAGCCTCGAGCCGGTGGAATTAGCTCTCGACCTTTAGTATTGGCCGAGTTGGAGCCGAGGATCGGTTCCGAACCCATCCAGCAAGAAAGAAGGCGAGAAGAAGACAACTAACATGGAACGTGTTATGGTAGGTACATAACTTCTAATTTTGTACCTACCATAAATGTAGATGTTCAAGTGCTAATACAGCTGCAGTCATAACAGATGGGTTTTCCTGCCGTCAGGCGGGTCCTCAGTCGGCCGAATTCCAAAGTCTAGGTCCGGCGTCTGTTGTCGTCGCTTCCTCCCTGACGTCAGTGCGACAGGGGTATAAAAGATCCAGCCGACGCCATTTTCTTCAGTTTTTCTTGCCCCAGATGTCAGGTGCCCCCAGAAGGAAGGCAATAAATAAAAGTATGTAATAATGCAATGCAATATAATCAAAAAACAGTAGTTGCAAGCAAATACACCATAAAAGAATACCCCTAGAGGGGAAGGAGGGAGGGAAACCTGGACTGCAGCTGTATTAGCACTCTAACATCTACATTTATGGTAGGTACAAAACTGTACTATGTTCATCGTGCATACAGCTGCAGTCATAACAGATGGGTAGAATCCCAAAGCTAAAAAAGGGGTGGTAGGCACTAGGTGGAACTAGGAGGAGCCAGGATGCCCTGCAAGACTGCAGTGGCAAAGCCTGCTCTAGATTTGGAGTATAATGGTAGGTGATAGTGCTTGGAGAAGGTATGTACGGAACTCCAAGTGGCTGCTTCCAAAATATCTTTGGTAGGAACCCCCCTGAGGAAAGCTGCAGAGGTAGCTGTGGCCGTTGTGGAGTGAGATCTGATGCCTGCAGGTACAGATTTACCATGAAAAGAGTAACAAAAGCGTATGCAGTGGGCTATCCACTTTGAGATTGTCTGTTTGGAAATAGGCTTTCCTTGAGCTCCTGCAGCATAGGACACAAAGAGTTGCTCTGATTTTCTGAAAGGCTTTGTTCTGTCCAAATAATAACACAGTTGTCTGTGAATGTCCAAGGAATGTAGCAGTCTTTCCCCTTTGTTTTGAGGATTAGGGTAGAAGGTAGATAAGTGGATAGCCCGATTCAAGGCTACCCTGGATACTACCTTTGGCATAAAGGACGGATTGGTTCGTAAGGTAACTCTGTCCTGATGGAAAATGATGAAAGGCTGCACAGCCATGAGGGCTTGTAGTTCTGAAACCCTGCGAGCTGAAGTGATTGCCAGGAGGAAGGCTGTTTTCCAAGACAAGTTTTGTAGTTCTGTTGAAGCAGCTGGCTCAAAAGGAGGCAAGGTCAGTTTTTCTAGTATGAAATTGAGGTCCCAAGCAGGTACTGGTTGTTTCCTTAGGGGTTTTATATTCTTAGCCCCTCTGAGGAACTGTCTTAAGAGGGGGTGAGAGAATAAAGGAGGATCAGTGTTGTATTTTGCAGAAATGGCTGAGGCATGGATTTTGATGGAGGAGAATGAAAGTCCATTGCTTAGCATCTCAGCTAGGTACTGTAATATTTGGGGTAAATTTAGTATTCCTGGATTCTGACCCTTTTTCTCATTCCAGGCACAAAACCATTTCCGTGTAGAGTTTTGAAGATGTCCTTCAAGGATGCATCTGCAGTCATCACATATGGGTTGTCCTGCCTCAGGCAGCCCTTCGGTCGGCCGGATTCCAAAGTCTGGGTCCGTTGTCGACTGAAGTTGCCCTTTCCCCGACGTCACAGCGCCTGGGGTATAAAAGCATCAGCCGACGCCATCTTACTCGGTCTTTCTTGCCGCGTGGTGCCCGAAGCAGAAGCAGTTGGCAAGTGCCGGTCGGCCAGCTCCTGTAAATACGCTATCCGAAGACTTCAAAAGCTAAGTACCCCGTTAGGCCTCTTTCTTGCCTCAGCCGATGTCAGAAAAAGTTAATTGTTTAACTTGTGGGAAACAAATACCTCATAAGGATTTCCACTCTTATTGTCTCCCTTGCTTAGGCCCAGACCACGACGTCTCAGCCTGTTCTGCCTGCGCTTCCTTCAACCGACGCACTCTTAGACGTCGGTCGGAGTTCGCAGAAGAGTTTTTTGGGGATAGTTTTGCTTACAAAATGCCGTCGGAAACCCCGACATCACATTTAATTAAGAAACGGAAAGACAAGGACCGACACACGCGGACCGCGGTTTCGGCTGAAACCGCGGCTAGGCCTACAGCGAGTGTCTCGGTCTCGGCTGATACAGAGTCCTTGGAACTTCTGAACCCTGAAATATTTCAACGGACAGCCTCAGCCCCGGAGGCTCCTACCGAGTCGGTTACAGAATTGCCTTCCGAAACTGCGGTATTGGAATCTTCCAACACCATACCTTTAGACAAAGCTACACCAGCACGTGGTGCAGCCAGGCCTCCTGCATCCATGTCTATTAAGACCATCACCAGGGCTAAAGCTGCAAAACACTATAAAGCCATGCCTCCCAGAGTTATTCCTCAGGGACCTTCTTCTAGTTCACAGATTCTAACTTTAGCAGAGGACCTTATCTCCTTAATTAAGGGCTCTCAGCCTCATCCGGACAGGGGCTCCCAACCCCCTCTAGACAAAAGGCCCAGGATGGATCCTCCTGATCCCCTTTCCTCAGAGGAGGCCTCTGTTGGCTCGGATCACTCAGACTATCAGGAGGAGGCTTATTCGGCTTACGGGGATGCGGATGCAGAGGAATCTATTCCCTCGGCCTCCCCTCCTGAAGAGCTCTCCTTTGGGGAGACCCTTCACTCTATGAGAGAGCATTTCAAATGGCAGGGCCAGGAATATTTTGATTCCAGGAAAAGACTAAGAACTTTTCTCCATTTACCTCAGCATAGACCTTTGGCTATTCCTCCTGTTTTAAATGTGATTGATGATGTATACTCTGACTCTGGTATGACCCCTGACACTCTGCCTCCGGCCCCTGTTAAGCCCGATAGGTATTACAGAGTCCCGTACACACATTATTTTCTTTATAAGGCCCACTCTGCTGACCCTGTAACTATTTCACAGGGCCTTAAAGGGGTTGCAGCTGTTACTACTAAAAACCCACTCCCCTCTGCAAAGGAGTCCAGGGCATTAGAGAGAGATGGGGTAAAAAAGTGTATACTTCTGCCACTCTTGCTATGAGGGCATTAAATTGTCAATTTCATATGATACAGTATCAAGAGTATTTGTTAGAAGAAATGCATAAGAATTTGTCTTCTTCTGAACCCCTTGACTGTAAATCCCTTCAGGATCTGGTACGTAACTCCCAGCAGGTTAGCAACCACATCTTGCAGTGTGGTTATGATGCATTGGAAGCTTCATGTTGGTCAGCAATGACAGGTGTTGTCATACGCAGGCATGCTTGGCTGAAGGAACAATCTCTGCCAGAACATGTTAAAGCTAAGCTTTTGGATTCTCCACTGGAAAAGCAAAAGTTATTTGGTTCCACTGCTCAAGACGTCTTAAAGAAATTTGAGGAAAAGGCAAAATCTGTACAAACAGTTGAGGATTTTCTTCAAGTCCAACCGCCTAGATTCAGCAGAAACTGGCCTTCCAAGAATTGGTCCTTTCCG
Source organism: Protopterus annectens (assembly GCF_019279795.1). Taxonomy (NCBI): domain Eukaryota; kingdom Metazoa; phylum Chordata; order Ceratodontiformes; family Protopteridae; genus Protopterus; species Protopterus annectens. Next base: position 317,625,992 of record NC_056735.1, read on the forward strand.
GACACAGAAAGATTTCAAAGGGGCAGGAACAGGCGTGCCAGAGGTAGAGGGCAAGCTAGGGGCTCCTACAGAGGCCGTCAATGGCAACCTCCAATCCAGACAGGCAGTTCAGGATCTGCAACTGCTGCACAAGGACAAACTCAATGACTTTGCTTTGACTCCGCCAACCAGGGCTCAATTAGAAGCACCTTTGGGCGGAAAGCTTTTATTCTCAAGAAATTGGCACAACATTACAAGAGACAAATGGACACTCCAAATAATAGACAACGGGTACAGGTTCCATTTCCACACATTGCCAAAAAGAAAAGGCATGCCACGTCTGCCACCAAATCAAAGGGCAGAGGCTTTGAAACAAATCTCAAACTTACTACAAATGAAAGCCATAGAAAAATTTCCTATTTCAGAACAAGGCCAAGGATTTTACTCCAGGCTATTCCTTGTTCCAAGAAAAGAGCATCAATGGAGACCAATTCTCGACTTGTCCGCACTGAATACTTATCTCATTGTGCCAAAATTCAAAATGCTGACTCTACAGCAACTCCTTCCCATGCTGGGCAAGGGGTCTTGGCTGGTTACTCTAGACCTCAAGGATGCATACCTGCATGTCCCTATCAGACAAAGTTGCAGAAGATACCTCAGATTTCTTGCAGGGTCAGAGCATTATCAATTCTCAGCATTGCCCTTTGGCTTATCTACTGCGCCCAGAGTATTCACAAAATGCCTGGCATCAGTAATAGCACACTGCAGACTCCAGGGGATTCAAATCTACCCATATCTGGACGACTGCCTTATACAAGCAGACAACCAACAAACTTTGATAAAGGACTTAAATTATGCCATCAATCTTCTACAGGCCTTGGGATATACAGTCAACATGCACAAATCAAGACTTGTTCCATCCCAAAGAATAACCTTTCTGGGTGCGGATCTAGATACAACCACCCAAATGGCTTATCTCACAGAAGAAAAACAAAGTCAACTACCGGATTACTTCAAGAATCTGACAAGACAAACCCAGCTGACTGCAAGGAAAATCCTGCAGGCCCTGGGTTACATGGCATCCTGTATTCTTTTGGTTCCACAGGCAAGGCTACATATGAGAAAGCTACAGTGGTACCTAAGGAGTTTATGGACTCAGCACAGTCACAGTTTGGAAACGTTAATCCCACTCATTCCATGCCTTCACAAGGAATTTCTGTGGTGGGCTCAGGCCAGCCAGTCCAACAGAGGGTTGCCCTTCACAAAGCCAAAAACCTCCCAAACTATTACAACAGATGCTTCAGACCTAGGTTGGGGAGCACACATGGAGGGCAGAGGTATCCAAGGACAGTGGTCACAAAAGGAGCTACGCATGCACATAAATCAAAAAGAAATGCTAGCAGTGATGCATGCAATCGAGGCCTTCAAACTCTTTCTGCATCAAGGCCATCTACTAATAAGGACAGACAACATCACAGTTATGTGGTACATAAACAAACAAGGAGGTACCCATTCTTACCCAGTTTGCAGACTGGCAATGGATCTATGGGATCTTTCCTTGAAACTCAATATACAGCTACAAGCTCAGTTTGTGCCAGGGAAGGACAATACACTGGCGGACAGCTTAAGCAGAAATATCATGGATGCACACGAATGGATGCTGCACCCAGACATTTTTCAACAGATAACACAATCTTGGGGGAGCCCGGATATAGATCTGTTTGCATCCCCCCACAATCATCAACTGAAGAAATTCTGCTCAAGGACAATACCACCCACAAGCGTGGAAAGTGGACTCCCTCTCGTTCAGCTGGAGAAATCTGACAGTGTATGCATTTCCTCCTATTCCATTAATGACCAAGGTGTTACTGAAGATCAGGGCAGAGCAGCCAAAAGTGATTCTTATAGCTCCGGACTGGCCAAGACAGCACTGGTATCCACTTCTAAGGAGCATGTCACGTACGAAACCATGGCCCCTACCTCTATGGCCACTTCTACTGACACAGCACAGATACAAAACTCTACATTCCAACCTGAAAACATTGCAACTAACAGTGTGGAGAATACCTCGACGACTCCTCAGGATAAGCTATCCCAGAGAGTGAAGAATATTATTATGGAAGCTCGCCGCCCTTCCACAAGGAAGGCATATTCAGCAAAATGGAAAGGATTTCTCATCTGGAACACCACAAAGGGCCTAGATGCGACAATGATGAACATGGCACATATCCTGGAATATTTGGCAGAAATGTTCCACAATGGGCTGTCTTACTCTTCTGTTAAGATTCATGCTTCAGCAATTTCAGCGGAGTACAATACTGATCCACCTGTCTTTTCTCATCCTCTCCTAAGGCAGTTTCTAAGAGGAATTAAAAACATCAAACCTCCTAGGAAACCACCTCTACCTGCTTGGGACCTTAACTACGTGTTGGAAAAACTAACACTGCCTCCATTTGAACCGGCAGCATCTGCAGATCTACAGTACCTTTCATGGAAGACTGCTTTCCTTCTGGCAATAACCTCAGCAAGAAGGGTTTCGGAATTGGAGGCCCTGATGGCAGTTCAGCCATTTATTATTTTTCACCAGGACAGAGTTTCATTAAGAACTAATCCTACTTTTATGCCAAAGGTGGTATCCAGGGTTTCATTGAATCAAGCCATTCACTTGCCTACCTTCTTCCCAAATCCACAAAATAAAGGGGAGAAGCTGCTGCACACCCTAGACATTCACAGACAGTTGCGCTACTACTTGGACAGAACTAAAGGTTTCAGGAAAACTGACCAGCTGCTGGTAGCATATGCTGCTGGTACTCAAGGAAAAGCAATTTCCAAACAGACAATTTCAAAATGGATAGGAAATTGCATCCGCTTTTGTTACTCATTTCATGGAAAGACTGTACCAGCTAACATTAGACCTCATTCTACGAGAGCCACAGCCACCTCCACAGCCTTCTTAAGAGGGGTGGCTACAAAAGACATTTTAGAAGCTGCCACATGGAGCTCCGTGCATACATTTGCCAAGCATTACAATTTACCTTTATATTCCAGATCCAGAGCAGGCTTTGCTACGGCTGTCCTGCAGGGTATCTTAGCTACACCATCCTTTTCCTAGTACCTCCTCCCCCAGATTGGCTATGGTATTCTACCCATATGTGATGACTGCAGATGCATCCTTGAAGGACATAGTACAGTTTTGTACCTACCATAAATGTAGATGTCCGATAGGTATGCATCTGCAATCAGGTTTACCCTCCCTCCTTCCCCTCTGTGGTATACTTCTTGTGTACTTACCCCTCTTATAGCTAGCTGGGGGGATCTATTATGGTGTATTTGTTTTTATAGTACTGTGCATGTTTGGATTTGTTTTTGCAATGCATATCTCCAAATTTTAGCCTTCCTAGAGGGCACCTGGCATCTGGGGCAAGAAACCCTGAGGAAAATGGCGTCGGCTGATGCCTTTATACCCCAGGAGCTATGACGTCGGGTGAAGTGCGACATCAGCCGAGGCCGGACCCAGACTTTGGAATCCGGCCGACCGAAGGGCTGCCTGAGGCAGGACAACCCGCATGTTATGACTGCAGATGCATACCTATCGGACATCTACATTTATGGTAGGTACAAAACTGTACTTTGTGGACCTCGTATGTCTGTCCTTATCTTTGCGCCTTTTACTTATAACTGGAGTCGGAGTATCCGACGACATAATGTAACTAAACTTTTTGCCAAAATAGTGTTGGGCAAACTCCGCCTGACGCTTAATAGTGCGTCTGTTGAATGTAGCACAAAAACGACAGGCCGAGACGTCGTGGTCTGGGCCTAGGCAAGGAATGCAGAGGGCATGAAAATCCTTATGCGGTATTTGCTTCCCACAAGAAATGCAATTATTAACTTTGTCTGACATCGGTCTGAGGCAAGAAAAGTTTCCCCAACGGGGTACTTAGCTTTCAAGAAGACTTTGGTTGAAAAATATTCATAATCTCAGGAGCTGGCTGACCGGCACTTGCGAACTGCTTCTGCCTCGGGCACCGCGCGGCAAGAAACACTGAAGAAAATGGCGTTGGCTGGATCTTTTATACCCCTGTCGCACTGACGTCAGGGAGGAAGCGACAACAACCGATGCCAGACCTAGACTTTGGAATTCGGCCATCCGAGGACCCGCCTGACGGCAGGAAAACCCATCTGTTATGACTACAGCTGTATGCACGATGAACATCTGGTAGTGACTGGCTCCCAGCCAGAAGCGCAGATTATCTCTGAACGCTCTGGCCATCTTGATATGGTAGTACGCGTCCTTGAGATCTGTAGAGCACATCCAGTCGCCCTCCTGTAGGAAAGGAAGTATCAACTGAAGCGTGACCATCCGGAACTTTGCCTTCTCTGCGAAGGTGTTGAGTTTGCTGAGATCCAAAATCTGTCTCCAGTCCCCTGTTTTCTTTGGAACTAAAAAGAACCTTGAGTAAGTTCCGGATCCTATTTGGTCCGCCGGGACAAGTTGGGTGGCTCTGTTTTCGAGCAACCTTTCTATCTCTACGACTGCCTGGTCTCACAGACTGGGTTGAACATCTGGGAGCTTTTTGGGGGCAGGCGGGGTTTTTATAAAGGGAATATTGTAGCCTCTGGTAACTATGCTTTTTACCCAGGAATCTGATGTGAGATTTAGCCAGCCCTCCGGGTATAAAGCTAAGCGACCCCCGACTGCCTCCAGAGTAGGACAGTCGGGCCTGCACTCTCAGGAGTGCTGGAAGGGCTTCCCAGAGAATGTCTCTCTCTTGCCCTGATTTTGCGGACCCCCTCTGCCGCCTGGGCGGTGTCTTCCATTTCTTGCCCCCCCCTCTACCTCTGGAGGGGGTATCACTCTGAGTGGGCTGAAAGGATCCCTGAGTCTTTCAGAACCACATTTTTCTGCCTCCATTCCCTTTGGGGTATGGTCTAGACGGGGCGGAAAAACGGACCCCTACGGCAGACAGGGTCTTCCCTTCTTGCTCGCACCTAGTGAGGGTCTCGTTTACTTTGGGACCAAACAAGGAAGCACCATCAAAGGGAGCGTTTGTAAAGGAAGACTTGAAAGATTCCGCAAAGGAGCATAGGCGCAACCAGGATTGCCTCTTCAGAGCAATCTCTGAAGCTGTCGCCCTACTCGATCCTTCGGCTGCGTATGAAATAAGCCTCATGGACAAGTTCACTATGGAGTTGAGGGTATTAAGCTGTGCTGTCACTTTTTCGGAGACAGCAGCATCTGTGTTGCCCTGGAGAGTATTTCCAAGTTCCTTACGGAGATCTCTCTGTAGACACGTGAAATGCGTAAGGTAGTTGAGCGATCTCATGGAGAAAGTCGCAGAACTAAATACGCGCTTCCCATACCTGTCCATCGTCCTAGAATCCTTATTAGGAGGATGGATAGAGGAGGATGATTCAGACATTTCCTTTTTAGTGGCTGCCGCCACCACCATAGTATCCACGGGAACTCCTTTTTTAAGGTAACTCTTGTCTTGAGGGGGCCGTAATGTTTTTGTTAGGTTTACGGGGGACCGGTTCCACTGTATCAGGTGATTCCCAAGCTGCTCTACGGGCTATGAAATCTATAAGCTCGTCAAACGGAGGGGTCACCCAGGAGGTAGAAGGTTGAGCCCCAAATGCCTTCAGCAGTACCGATTCGTCTGCAGAAGGGGTAAGGGATTGCCAATCTCCCCTCTGTTTCAAGATTTCTAAAATGTCAGCAAAAGAGGCATCTTCAGAGGGGGACCGTGGGGACCCTTCTGCTTCATCCAAATCAGTATCCAATATTAGAGATTCCTGTGGGGGAATCTGTGTGCCTCCTCTTGCACAATCTTTTCCTCGGTACATCCTCAGAGGGGGCTTCTGGGGATGCCTCCGAGGAAGTAGGGGGCGCCCTCTGGGGCTTGCTGAGGCATTGGGTCTCTACGCTTTGCAGGGACCGAAGGTACAGAAGCAGAACACGGACCCTTTGGGGAAGGAGAAGAAGATGTCGATGATGTAAGTGTCTGTTCAGACAAGACCTTCCTCATGATGTCGAAGGCACCGGTGCCCCAGTCCGAGGACGCCATCAGTTCTGAAGAAGCTGATAGCCTCCCAGGAACCGGAGCCACGGGCTGCGACCCTGAGGACGGAACCAAACTGATCCGAGCCGAGGCTCCGAGGGGAAGAGTCGGAACCGAAAGTTCAGTTCGACTGTCCCCCACGGAACCAAGGAAAGATCGTCTGCTCCAAGACCCCCTGGCTGGCTCAGAGGGTGTCTAGGTTAAAGGTGTCGATAGCACAACTGGAGACTTCGGCACCGAGGGCTCTACACTCATCGGCTCTTCGATTCCTGGCTCCAACGACTCAAGAGGTCTCTGAGGATTGGTCGAAGGGGTAGGAAGGGTCTCGAGTTTCGATATCAGCTGCGATAAAACTTTGAGTTTGGACAGAGCCGAGTTCTCCATTAGCTTCTGTATCACTCGGTCGACGTCGGAATCGGAAAGCGGCCTCGAAGAACGGGTCGAAGGGGCCTAAGCCATCCCCGAGCGAAGGATTAAAGGCGGTGGTAACTCCGATACCGGCTCCAACACAGTAGTCTAGATCAGAGATAAGGACTCGATGCCCGACCCCGAGGCCTTTGGAGCCGGCGTCCGAATCTGGAAAGAGGTGCTCGGAGCCGAGGACTTAGGCTCTGACACTCTTGAAGACTTCGACCCCTTCGAAGACTTGGACACTTGTTCGGTCTTGTCCAGGGCCTCTTGAAATTCGGGTTTAAGCAACCCTCTGTCAACCAACTTCCTGCGTCTTTCCAGCATGACCCTCCCACTGAAGGAATGACATATGGAGCAGTCTTCCTGCAAGTGGAGAGGGCCAAGACAGTAGACACAGGAGGAATGGTTATCAGTAATGGACATCTTTTGTCCACACTGACATCTCTTGCAGCCTGATTTGGCTTTCTCAGACATTTTTAACTGTAAAGTTATGAAAAAATATATAGCAAAAAACACAGCACAATATATAGGAACACACACTATATATATATATATATAAGTATTTATATATATATATATATATATATATATATATATATATATATATATATATATATAATAATAGACAAGCAGTTTTAACACTATCTATGTTATAAGGGAAAAAAGGGGAAAAAGTTAAGGCAAAAAAACTACAATAATATATAAAAATTACTGTCATTCCTGACAGAAAAATCCAAGGCCTTAACTAAGTAAATACTAAACTATTTTTATCTAAGAGAAAAAACACACTGTGTTAACTAACACTCTCTACACTACTATATACTACTTATAAAACTACTTTAAGCACTAATTCTAAACTACAACTTCGAAAAAGATGAAATATAATGAAAATATACTGACCCGAGCCTCTCAGTATGCGATCTGCTGCTAGCGGCAAACTAGATCTGAGGGTTGACACCGGAGGATCATGGGATAGCACTGCGCCTCGAGCTTTCTCGAAGATGCGAAGCTGGTGATGTGGCCGACTCGGAGCCGAGGATTGGCTCCGAACTCGTGTGTAAGAACAAACGGCGAGATTGAACAATTTCACATCAGACTTTCCCCTCTTCTCTCATCCACTGCTCAAGCAGATGTCCTTCAAGGATGCATCTGCAGTCATCACATATGGGTTGTCCTGCCTCAGGCAGCCCTTCGGTCGGCCGGATTCCAAAGTCTGGGTCCGGTGTCGGCTGATGTCGCCCTTTCCCCGACGTCACAACGCCTGGGGTATAAAAGCGTCAGCCGACGCCATGTTCCTCAGTCTTTCTTGCCGCGTGGTGCCCGAAGCAGAAGCAGTTCGCAAGTGCCGGTCGGCCAGCTCCTGTAATTTCGCTATCCGAAGACTTCAAAAGCTAAGTACCCCGTTGGGGACTCTTTCTTGCCTCAGCCGATGTCAGAAAAAGTTAATTGTTTAACTTGTGGGAAACAAATACCTCATAAGGATTTCCACTCTTATTGTCTTCCTTGTTTAGGCCCAGACCACGACGTCTCGGCCTGCTCTGCCTGCGCTTCTTTCAACTGACGCACTCTTAGACGTCGGTCGGAGTTCGCAGAAGAGTTTTTTGGGGATAGTTTTGCTTACAAAATGCCGTCGGAAACCCCGACATTGCATTTAATTAAGAAACGGAAAGACAAGGACCGACACACGCGGCCCACGGTTTCGGCTGAAACCGCGGCTAGGCCTACCGCGAGTGTTTCGGTCTCTGCTGATACAGAGTCCTTGGAACTTCCGAACCCTGAAATAATTCAACAGACAGCCTTGGTCCCGGAGGCTCCTACCGAGTCGGTTACAGAATTGCCTTCCGAAACTGGTGTATTGGAATCTTCCGACACCATACCTTTAGATAAAGCTACACCAGCACGTGGTCAGCCAGGCCTCCTGCATCCATGTCTATTAAGGCCTTCACCAGGGCTAAAGCTGCAAAACCCACTAAAACCATGCCTCCCAGAGTTATTCCTCAGGGACCTTCTTCTAGTTCACAGATTTTAACTTTAGCAGAGGACCTGATCTCCTGAATTAGGGGCTCTCAGCCTCATCCGGACAGGGGCTCCCAACCCCCTCTAGACAAAAGGCCCAGGATGGATCCCCCTGATCCCCTTTCCTCAGAGGAGGCCTCTGTTGGCTCGGATCACTCAGACTACCAGGAGGAGACTTATTCGGCCTACGAGGATTCGGATGCAGAGGAATCTATTCCCTCAGACTCCCCTCCTGAAGAGCTTTCCTTTGGGGAGACTCTTCACACTATGAGAGAGCATTTCAAATGGCAGGGCCAGGAATATTCTGATTCCAGGAAAAGACTAAGAACTTTTCTTCATTTACCTCAGCATAGACCTTTGGCTATTCCTCCTGTTTTAAATGTGATTGATGGTGTATATTCTGTCTCTAGTATGACCCCTGACACACTGCCTCCGGCCCCTGTTAAGCCTGATAGATATTACAGGGTCCCGGACACACATAATTTGTTTTATAAGGCCCACTCTGCTGACCCTGACACTATTTCACAGGGCCCTAAAAGGGTTGTAGCTGTTACTACTAAGAACCCACTCCCCTCTGCAAAGGAGTCCAGGGCATTAGGGAGATGGGGTAAAAAGTGTATACTTCTGCCACTCTTGCTATGAGGGCATTAAATTGTCAATTTCACATGATACAGTATCAAGAGTATTTGTTAGAAGAAATGCATAACAAATTGTCTTCTTTTGAACCCCTTGACCGTAAATCCCTTCAGGATCTGGTACATAATTCCCAGCAGGTTAGCAAACATTTCTTGCAGTGTGGTTATGATGCATTGGAAGCTTCATGTAGGTCAGCAATGACAGGTGTGGTCATTCGCAGGCATGCTTGGCTGAAGGAACAATCTCTGCCAGAACACGTTAAAGCTAAGCTTTTGGATGCTCCACTGGAAAAGCAAAAGTTATTTGGTTCCACTGCTCAAGACGTCCTAAAGAAATTTGAGGAAAAGGCAAAATCTGTACAAACAGTTAAAGATTTTCTTCAAGTCCAACCACCTAGATTCAGCAGAAACTGGCCTTCCAAGAATTGGTCCTTTCCGGACACAGAAAGATTTCAAAGGGGCAGAAACAGGCGTGCCAGAGGTAGAGGCCAAGCTAGGGGCTCCTACAGAGGCCGTCAATGGCAACCTCCAATCCAGACAGGCAGTTCAGGATCTGCAACTGCTGCACAAGGACAAACTCAATGACTCTGCTTTGACTCCGCCAACCAGGGCTCAATTAGAAGCACCTTTGGGGCGGAAAGCTTTCTTTATTCTCAAGAAATTGGCACAACATTACAAGAGACAAATGGCCACTCCAAATAATAGACAAACGGATACAGGTTCCATTTCCACACATTGCCAAAAAGAAAAGGCATGCCAGGTCTGCCACCAAAACAAAGGACAGAGGCTTTGAAACAAATCTCAAACTTACTTCAAATGAAAGCCATAGAAAGAGTTCCTATTACAGAACAAGGCCAAGGATTTTACTCCAGACTATTCCTTGTTCCAAGAAAAGAGCATCAATGGAGACCTATTCTCGACTTGTCCGTACTGAATACTTATCTCATTGTGCCAAAAATTCAAAATGCTGACTCTACAGCAACTCCTTCTCATGCTGGGCAAGGGGTCTTGGCTGGTTACTCTAGACCTCAAGGAGGCATACCTGCATGTCCCTATCAGACAAAGTTGCAGAAGATACCTCAGATTTCTTGCAGGGTCAGAGCATTATCAATTCTCAGCATTGCCCTTTGGCTTATCTATTGAGCCCAGAGTATTCACGAAATGCCTGGCATCAGTAATAGCACACTGCAGACTCCAGGGGATTCAAATCTAGCCATATCTGGACGACTGCCTTATACAAGCGGACAACCAACAAACTCTGATAAAGGACTTAAATTATGCCATCAATCTTCTACAGGCCTTGGGATATACAGTCAACATGCACAAATCAAGACTTGTTCCATCCCAAAGAATAGCCTTTCTGGGTGCAGATCTAGATACAACCACCCAAATGGCTTATCTCACAGAAGAAAAACAAAGTCAACTACCGGATTACTTCAAGAATCTGACAAGACAAACTCAGCTGACTGCAAGGAAAATCCTGCAGGCCCTGGGTTACATGGCATCCTGTATTCTTTTGATTCCACAAGCAAGGCTACATATGAGAAAGCTACAGTGGTACCTAAGGAGTTTATGGACTCAGCACAGTCACAGTTTGGAAACTTTAATCCCACTCGTCCCATGCCTTCACAAGGAATTTCTGTGGTGGGCTCAGGCCAGCCAGTTCAACAGAGGGCTGCCCTTCACAAAGCCAAAAACCTCCCAAACTATTACAACAGACGCTTCAGACCTAGGTTGGGGAGCACACATGGAGGGCAGAGGTATCCAAGGACAGTGGTCACGAAAGGAGTTGCGCATGCACATAAATCAAAAAGAAATGCTAGCAGTGATGCATGCAATCGAGGCCTTCAAACCCTTTCTGCATCAAGGCCATCTACTAATAAGGACAGACAACACCACAGTTATGTGGTACATAAACAAGCAAGGAGGTACCCATTCTTACCCTCTGTGCAGGCTGGCAATGAATCTATGGGATCTTTCCTTGAAACTCAATATACAGCTGCAAGTTCAGTTTGTGCCAGGGAAGGACAATATACTGGCGGACAGCTTAAGCAGAAATATCATGGATGCTGCACCCAGACATTTTCCAACAGATAACACAATTTTGGGGGAGCCAGACATAGATCTATTTGCATCCCCCCACAATCATCAACTAAAGAGATTCTGCTCAAGGACATACCAGCCACAAATGTGGAAAGTGGACGCTCTCTCTTTCAGCTGGAGAAATCTGACAGTGTATGCATTCCCTCCTATTCCATTAATGACCAAGGTGTTACTGAAGATCAGGGCAGAGCAGCCAAAAGTGATCCTGATAGCTCCGGACTGGCCAAGACAGCACTGGTACCCACTGCTAAGGAGCTTGTCACGTACAAAGCCATGGCCCCTACCTCTATGGCCACTTCTACTGACACAGCACAGCTACAAAACTCTACATTCCAACCTGAAAACATTGCAACTAACAGCCTGGAGAATTCCTTGACTCCTCCTCAGGATAAGCTATCCCAGAGAGTAAAGAATATTATTCTGGAAGCTCGCCGCCCTTCCACAAGGAAGGCATATTCAGCAAAATGGAAAAGATTTCTCATCTGGAACACCACAAAGGGCCTAGATGCGACAATGATGAGCATGGCACATATCCTGGAATATTTGGCAGAAATGTTCCACAATGGACTGTCTTACTCTTCTATTAAGATTCATGCTTCAGCAATTTCAGCAGAGTACAATACTGATCCTCCTGTCTTTTCTCATCCTCTCTTAAGACAGTTTCTAAGGGGAATCAAAAACATCAAACCTCCTAGGAAACCTCCTCTACCTGCTTGGGACCTTAACTACGTGTTGGAAAAACTAACACTGCCTCCATTTGAGCCAGCACCATCTGCAGATCTACAGTACCTCTCATGGGAGACTGCTTTCCTTCTGGCAATAACCTCAGCAAGAAGGGTTTCGGAATTGCAGGCCCTGATGGCAGTTCAGCCATTTTATTTTCCATCAGGATAGAGTTTCATTAAGAACTAATCCTACTTTTATGCCAAAGGTGGTATCCAGGGTTTCATTGAATCAAGCTATTCACTTGCCTACCTTCTTCCCAAATCCACAAAACAAAGGGGAGAAACTGCTGCACACCCTGGACATTCACAGACAGTTGCGCTACTACTTGGACAGAACTAAAGATTTCAGAAAAACAGACCAGCTGCTGGTAGCATATGCTGCTGGTACTCAAGGAAAAGCAATTTCCAAACAGACAATTTCAAAATGGATAGGAAACTGCATCCGCTTTTGTTACTAATTTCATGGAAAAACTGTACCAGCTAACATTAGACCTCATTCTACGAGAGCCACAGCCACCTCCACAGCCTTCTTAAGAGGGGTGGCTACAAAAGACATTTTAGAAGCTGCCACATGGAGCTCCGTGCATACATTTGCCAAGCATTACAATTTACCTTTATGATCCAGAGCAGGCTTTGCTTCGGCTGTCCTGCAGGGTATTCTAGCTACACCATCCTTTTCCTAGTACCACCACCCCCAGATTGGCTATGGTATTCTACCCATATGTGATGACTGCAGATGCATCCTTGAAGGACATAGTACAGTTTTGTACCTACCATAAATGTAGATGTCCGATAGGTATGCATCTGCAGTCAGGTTTACCCTCCCTCCTTCCCCTCTGTGGTACTCCTAGGGTGCTTACCTCTGTATTAGCTAGCTGGGGTATCTATTATGGTGTATTTGTTTATACATATATATATATATATATCTGTATATATATATATATATATATATATATATATATATATATAGATGTATATATATATATATATATATTTGCAAATGTTTGGATTTTTTACTGCATTTTTCCAAATTTAGCCTTCCTAGAGGGCACCTGGCATCTGGGGCAAGAAAAATTGAGGAACATGGCGTCGGCTGACGCTTTTATACCGCAGGCGTTGTGATGTCGGGGAAAGTGCGACATCAGCTGACGCCGGACCCAGACTTTGGAATCCGGCCGACCGAAGGGCTGCCTGAGGCAGGACAACCCATATGTGATGACTGCAGATGCATACCTGTTGGACATCTACATTTATGGTAGGTACAAAACTGTACTTTCCTCCGAGGGGCCAGAAATTTAAGACCACCCAGGAGAGCCCCAACCCCAGCCTGGGACCTTAACTTTGTATTGGAAAAGCTCACTCTTCCTCCTTTCGTGCCAGCTGCTAGTGCAGAGTTAAAAATTCCTTTCTTGGAAAACAGCCTTCCTTTTAGCAATCACTTCAACAAGAAGGTTATTTGAATTACAGGCCCTTATGGCAGTGGAGCCTTTCATCATCTTTCATGCGGACAGGGTGTTCCTCATTAACAATCCCTCCTTCATGCCCAAGGTGGTATCCAGTGTGGCTCTTAATCAGTCCATTCATTTGCCAACCTTCTTTCCTAATCCACAGAACAAAGGGGAACGGCTACTGCACTTCTTAGATGTGCACAGACAACTTAGATTTTGCTTGGACAGGACTAAACCGCAAAGGAAATCTGAACTGCTTGTGGCATTTGCTGCAGGGGCAGAGGGGAATGCTATTTCAAAGCAAACAATTTCTAAATGAATAGGCCATTGCATTCATTTCTGCTATAAGTACCATGGAAAACCTATCCCAAAGGGGATCAGACCCCATTCAACCAGGGCTGCATCTACCTCTACAGCCTTTCTCAGAGGTGTCCCTACCAGGGACATCCTAGAGGCTATTACCTGGAGTTCTGTACATACTTTCACCAAGCATTACCATTTGCTTATTTTCTCTAAATCCAGAGCTGGCTTGGCCACTGCAGTCTTGCAGGGTCTTTTAGCTGGCCCTAATGCTATCTAAATTCTTCCTCCCATCCTTAGCTTTGGGAATCTACCCAAATATGATTGCAGCAGTGAAACACGAAGAACATAGTACAGTTGTGTACACTTACCATAAATGTAGATGTTCGAGTGTATTCACTGTTGCAGTCTTGGTTACCCCCCCCCCCAGCTTTTTTCTTTAGCTGTGCCTTTATTCTCTATACTATGCTTAAAAGCTTTTTGGTGTATTTGTTTTTTTTTAGGTATTTCCGTGTGTTTTTATATATATATGTATGTGTATAGATACATACATACATATATATATGTATGTATGTATATATATATATATATATATATATATATGTGTGTGTGTTTTATTGCTTCCCATTAAGGGGGGCACTTGGCATCTGGGGCAAGAAAAACTGATGTAATGGTGCGGCTGCATGTGTTATACCCCTGATGACCTGACGTCATGGAAGAAGAGACTGCGACCGACGCAGGACCCAAGACTTTGTTAATCAGGCAGCCTGAGGGCTGCTGCAAGCAGATAACCCAAATGTGACGACTGCAACAGTGAATACACTCAGAACATCTACATATATGGTAAGTGTATACAACTGTACTTTCTTCAGAGGGGTCTTCACCAGGGACATCCTGGAGGCTACAGCATGGACATATGTTTATACCTTCACCAAGCATTACCACCTGCCTATCTTCTCCAAATCCAGGGCAGGCTTTGCCATGGCAGTCCTGCAGGGCATCCTAGTCATCCCCCAGATGTTCATCGTGCATACAGCTGCAGTAATCACAGATGGGTTCTCTGCCGTCAGGCGGTCCCTCGGTCGGCCGAATTCCAAAGTCTAGGTCCGGCGTCGGTTGTTGTCGCTTTCTTTCCTGACATCAGTACGACAGGGGTATATAAGACACAGCCAACGCCATATTCTTTAGTCTTTTTTGCCGCGCGGTGCCCAAAGCAGAAGCAGTTCGCAAGTGCCGGTCGGCCAGCTCCTGAATTTACGAAAAATTGGAAACCGAAGTCTTCTTTAAAGCTAAGTACCCCGTTGGGGAAACTTTTCTTGCCTCAGTCCGATGTCAGAAAAAGTTAACAATTGTATTTCTTGTGGGAAGCAAATACCGCATAAGGATTTCCATTCCCTCTGCATACCTTGTTTAGGCCCAGACCACGACGTCTCGGGCTGTCGCTTTTGCGCTACTTTCAATAAACGCACTATTAAGCGTCGGGCGGAATTCGCCCAACACCTTTTTGGTAAAGCCTTTGATTATAAAATGTCGCCGGAGACTCCGACTACCGTTTTGTCCAAAAAACGCAAAGACAAGGACCGACACGCTAGGTCCGCGGTCTCCACCGACACCACGCCAAAACCGGCTACACGTGGTCCGGTTCTCAGCGAGATGCCTATGCAGTCCCTGACTACCGACGACACTTCTTTGGTGGTGTCTTCTGTAACCGAGACCGCAGGTACCTCGGCCCATACCCAGACTACAACCACCGAAGCCACTGTGAGCGTTGAGCCTCCTAATGTGGACAGGTCCACTTCCACCCATGGTGTCTTTAGACCCTCATCTTCCTTTTCCATTAAGGCCTTTTTCTAAGTCCAAATCAGCCAGGCATCCCAAGAGGCCTGTTGCACAGGGCCCATCTCCAGGCCCCATGCCTAAAAAGCAGATGCTTAAAATGGCTGAGGATTTAATTACTCTTATCAGAGGTTCCCAACCCCCTCCAGACAAGAGACCCAGAGTGGAGGAAGATTCTCCCTCTTCTGATCAGGGCTCCATTTTTTTCAGAACATTCTGATGTAGAGGAACACTCTTTCTCTCCTTTTGAAGACTCTGATGCAGAGCAGTCCATTCCTTCTGTATCTCCTCCAGAGGATTTTTCTTTTGGGGAAACCTTGCACACCTTGAGGGAACACTTCCATTGGGAAGGCCAAGACACTTCTGATTCCAAGGAAAGACTTGGGGAATTTCTTTTGTTACCTCAACACAGACCTCTGGCGATTCCTCCTGTCTTGGATATACTTGATGTTTATGCGGAGGCTTGCCTTAATCCGGATTCCCTGCCTCCTGCCCCAGTCAAGCCTGATAAGTACTACAGAGTCCCTAACTCACACCATTTTCTTTACAAAAGCCATAATGCTGACCCTGAAACCATTTCTCAAGGCCCCAAGGGAATGAAGGCCTCTACTGCTAAGAATCCACTACCTTCCGAAAGAGAGTCAAGATCCTTAGAAAGGTGGGGGAAAAAGGTATATACCTCGGCCACCCTAGCCATGAGGGCCTTAAATTGTCAGTTTCATATGCTTAAATATCAGCAGTTTCTGTTATCACAATTAAGAAATAAAATGTCTCAACCTGAACAACCAGATTTGAAGGAGTTGCAGGATATGATGCATAGTGCAGAACAAGTGGGTAAACACACCTTACAATGTGGCTATGATGCCCTAGAGGCCTCAAGTAGAGCTGCTGTTACAGGATCAGTCATTCATAGACATGCCTGGCTTAGGGAACAAATCTTGCCTGATCATGTGAAAGCTAAACTACTAGATGCTCCTGTACAAAAGGATGTGCTATTTGGTACTAATGCTGAGGAGATAATACGGAAAATGGAAGAAAAAGCCAAATCTATGCAAACTGTCAAAGCTTTTCTACAGGTTCAACCACCACGTTTTAGCAGAAATTGGCCTTCTAAAAACTGGTCCTTTCCAGCCACGGACAAGCCCCAAAGAGGTAGATACAGGCGCACAAGGGGCAGAGGACAATCACAAGGATCATATAGAGGCAGGCAATCGCAAACTCCAGCTCCAAGAGGTGGCGAAGACAGTGCACAACAATACAGGAAACAAACCCAATGACTTCCTCCTTTCCATGCCAAGCAAGTCTCAGCTGGCAGCACCCTTGGGAGGAAAGCTGGCATTATTTACAAGAAATTGGCATATTGTCACAACAGACAAATGGATCCTGGACGTTATAAACAGAGGCTACAGATTTCATTTTCACACACTTCCAAAAATGAGAGGCATGCCAAACCTGCCACACAATCAAAGGGCAGAGGCACAACTACAAATTTCAAAGTTCATAGACATGAAAGCTATTCAAGAGGTACCTACTCACGAACAAGTCAAGGTTTTTATTCCAAGCTACTTCTGGTACCAAGGAAAGGAACCGACTGGAGACCCATTTTGGACTTATCCATCCTAAGTACATTTCTAGTCGCACCAGAATTCAAGATGCTCACATTACAGCAGCTTCTTCCCATGCTGGGCAAGGAGTTTTGGCTGGTAACATTGGACCTCGAGGAGGCATACCTGCATGTCCCAATCAGACAAAGCTGCAGAAGGTACCTCAGATTTCTTGCCGGTTCAATTCACTATCAATTCTCTGCATTGCCCTTTGGCTTATCTACTGCGCCCAGAGTATTCACGAAATGCCTGGCATCAGTAATTGCCTACTGCAGACTTCAAGGGATACAAATTTACCCTTATTTGGACGACTGTTTGATCCAAGCGGACAGCAAGCACATACTTCTGGAACATCTGGCTTATGTAACACGGTTACTGAATTTCCTGGGATACACAGTCAACAAAGAGAAATCCAGGCTAACACCATCTCAGAAAATAACTTTCCTGGGTGCCAACTTGGACACAAACACCCAGATGGCCTATCTTACGCCAGAAAAACAAGGGCAACTAACTCAGTACTTCAAAATACTAGCAAATTGTACCAGGCTTACTGCAAGGAAAATCCTGCAGGCTCTGGGCTTCATGGCATCTTGCATTCTTTTAATCCCATGTGCAAAGTTGCATATGAGGAAACTTCAATGGTACCTAAAAAACCTATGGTCTCAACACAGCCACAGTTTGGAAACAATAATACCAATAATTCCATGTTTGCAAAAGGAATTTCTATGGTGGGCCCAAGCATGTCAAACAAACACAGGTCTCCCATTCTGCAAGCCTCAAACAAATCAAGTCATCGCAACAGACGCCTCAGATTACGCCTGGGGGGCGCACATGACAGGTGCATTCAGGGCAAATGGTCCTAAAAGGAAAAGCACCTTCACATCAATCAGAAAGAAATGCTAGCAGTGATAAATGCAATTACAGCTTTCAAGGACCTCCTGCATCCAGGACAATTATTGATAAGAACAGACAACACTACTGTAATGTGGTACATAAACAAACAAGGAGGAACACATTCGTACCCCCTGTGCAGACTAGCCATGACACTTTGGAACTTGGCTCTGGAATGGCAAATCGAACTTCAGGCACAGTACTTGCCAGGTTTGGAAAACACGCTGGCAGACAATCTAAGCAAAAATATGACAGATCCACATGACTGGACGTTGCATCCTCAAGTGTTTACAAAGATAATCCAAGCGTGGGGGAGACCAGACATAGATCTCTTCGCCTCCCACAGGAATCATCAATTGGAAAAGTTCTGTTCAAGGACCTTTCATCCAAAGGCCTGGAGAGTGGACGCCCTTTCATTCAGTTGGACAGCATGGACAGTTTACGCCTTCCCACCTCTGCCTCTTCTGCCCAAGGTACTCTTGAAAGCAAGAGCAGACAGACCGAAGATGATACTGATTGCTCCAGACTGGCCAAGACAACACTGGTACCCACTCCTGAGGAGCCTAACACATACTCCTCCCTGGTCCCTACCTCTAATGCCTCTTCTGCTGACTCAGCACAGCTGCAAAACTCTTCACAGCCAGCTGAAAACGCTCAATCTCGCTGCATGAAAAATTCCTTAACACCACACCAGACCCTACTCCCCAAAGAGGTGCAGGATGTCATTTTGGAGGCCAGAAGGCCATCTACTAGAAAGGCTTACTCCGCAAAATGGAAACGGTTTTGCTCTTGGAATGAGAAAAAAGGCCAGGACCCTAGAAAACTGAATTTGCCTCAGGTATTACAGTATCTAGCCGAGCTGCTGAACAGTGGACTTTCTTTTTCCTCCATAAAAATCCATGCCTCAGCCATTTCTGCAGAATTCAACACTGATCCACCCTTATTCTCTCACCCACTCTTAAGACAGTTCCTCAGAGGGGCTAAGAACATAAGACCACCAAGGAAGCAACCAATACCAGCCTGTGATCTTAATTACATTCTAGAAAAATTAACATTGCCTCCCTTTGAACCAGCTGCCTCAACAGATTTGCAATATTTGTCCTGGAAAACAGCCTTCCTTCTGGCCATTACCTCAGCTCGTAGTGTTTCGGAACTACAAGCCCTCATGGCTGTGCAGCCCTTTCTCATTTTCCATCAGGACAGGGTTTCCCTTCGTACCAACTTGTCATTTATGCCTAAAGTGGTATCCAGGGTAGCTTTAAATCGAGCCATACACTTACCTACCTTTTACCCCAATCCTCAAAACAAAGGGGAAAGGCTGCTACACTCCTTAGACATCCATAGACAGCTACGTTATTATTTGGACAGAACAAAGCCTTTCAGGAAATCAGAACAACTTTTTGTGTCCTATGCTGTAGGAGCTCAAGGGAAGCCAGTTACCAAACAGACAATTTCAAAATGGATAGGCCACTGCATACGGTTTTGTTACTCCTAACATGGAAAACCTGTCCCCACAGGCATCAGATCCCACTCCACCAGGGCCACAGCTACCTCTACAGCCTTCCTCAGAGGAGTTCCTACCAAAGACATTTTGGAGGCAGCCACTTGGAGTTCTGTGCATACCTTCAGAAAACACTACCACCTGCCTTTATATTCCAAAACTAGAGCAGGCTTTGCCACTGCTGTGTTGCAGGGCATTCTGGCTCATCCCAGTTCCACCTAGTGCCTACCACCCTGTGCGTAGCTTTGGGATTCTACCCATCTGTGATTACTGCAGCTGTATGCACGATGAACATAGTACAGTTTTGTACCTACCATAAATGTAGATGTTCGAGTGCTAATACAGCTGTAGTACAGGTTTCCCTCCCTCCTTCCCCTCTTGGTAAAGGCCTAGTGGCTAACACCTCCTCATACAACCTGATTGGGTTATCCTTCTATGGTGTATTTGCTTGCAACTACTGATTTTTGATTATTTTGCATTGCTTGACTATATATATAATTTATGTATTGCCTTCCTTCTGGGGGCACCTGACATCTGGGGCAAGAAAGACTGAAGAATATGGCGTCGGCTGTGTCTTATATACCCCTGTCGTACTGACGTCAGGAAAGAAAGCGACAACAACCAACGCCAGACCTGGACTATGGAATTCGGCCGACCGAGGGACCGCCTGACGGCAGAGAACCCATCTGTGATTACTGCAGCTGTATTAGCACTCGAACATCTACATTTATGGTAGGTACAAAACTGTACTTTCTGCAGGGCCTCATAGCCGCTCCTAATGCTGTTTAGCTCCAGCCTCCCATCCATGGCTTTGGGACTCTACCCAAATGTAATGACTGCAACAGTGAAACACGAAGAACATAGTACAGTTGTGTACACTTACCACAAGTGTAGATGTTCGAGTGTATTCACTGTTGCAGTCCAGGTTACCCACCCGCCACCCCCCTTTCTTCTGATGGAACCTATCTTTCCTTCTCTGATTTATACAACCTATGTGGTGTAGTTGCTTGTAGATGAAGGTAAAGTTTATATTGGTGCATGTATTTATGTATATATATATATATATATATATATATATATATATATATATATAAATTTTGGCTACCCTTTTGGAGGCACCTGATATCTGGGGCAAGAAAAACGAAAGAAAATGGCGTCGGCCGCATCTTTTTATACCCCTGACGACCTGACGTCAGGGAAGGGGCAACAGCAGCCGACGCAGGACCAAGGACTTTGGAATTCAGGCCAATTGAGGGCAACCTGCCAGCAGAATTACCCAAATGTAATGACTGCAGCAGTGAATACACTCTAACATCTACATTTATGGTAAGTGTACACAACTGTACTTTCCATTTTCACTTGTGTTAGTGTTGAACTAGCCTTTGCTGCAGCGTGGTTCCCCTAAGCTTCCTCTCATCCCAGTCTGTAAGCACTGGTTTCATTTTTTCATGCAAGTGTTTAATCGAATGGTTTGGGGGCTCCAGCAAGAGGTAGGCAAGCCTGGAAACTACCACAGTTACTGGTAGAGGCAAGTTTAGATTGAACGGGTTGTATTCCCCCTGTGCGCAAGAAACCCCCAAGCATACCATCACCAGAGATGTTTCCAGTCTTGCTTGGGGAGCATTCTGTTAGGACCTCAAGGTCGATGTGACTTGGTCAGCCTCGCAGAGAAAGCTGCTTATCAATGTTAAGGAGATGCCTACTGTAGTTCAAGGAGTAAGGGCCCTAAGCCAACTTTTCACCACAAAGGAACCTAAAAGTAGTGGCAGGCTAGTAGTGCATCAGCAAGGAGGAACAACATCTTGCCTTTTCTGCCAGCTTGCTGCAACAGCAATGAGAATTGCCAATATAACACCAAATGTTTTTTTGTGGTGATTTATATGACCTCGGAACTAAACACAGTAGTAGAAAAGCTGAGCAGGAAGGAGGTCTTCCAACAAATAGTTCACTAATAGGTTTCATAAATGGACTTGTTTGCATCACCTTTAACCTAAAATGTTGTACTCTTCAAGGAACCCTTACCTAGGGACATCAACAATGGGCATTTTCTGCATAGCATGGGTGGGGAATGTATGTTTGAGCCTTTCCTTTGATATCCAAAGTAAATCAAAAAGTAAAGAAAGGCAGATGCAGAATGCTCCTGATAACTCTTACCTGGCCCAGGCAGCACTGATTCTCTCTCCTCAGGGAGATGGTGGGAGTGGAATGCTAACCACTTTCCCACAAAATAATCCTTACTGACACACAAAGATGCACTAATACACCCCACTATCTAAGCTGTGAGCTTGGATGATAGAATTCAAATGACTTTTAGTCACCAGTACCCCAGGGATGTGTTTTACATAATCAGGGAAGCAAAATCACCTACCATTACAAAATCTTGTTTACTCAAATAGAGGGGTCTGTCTTCTGGTGCCATAAGGACCAGGACTTTATCCAGTGTAGAGGCATCCCTCCTAAAGTACTTTCAGTAAATTTATTAAATATAGGGCTAGCTTGCTTCTCCATTAAGGTCTACCTGCCTGCTTACCCTTTGAAACTATCTGTAGTTACTCTGCTCCCAGTCAGTTTCTTGAGGGTGGGGAGGTGTCCTTCACAAAAGCCTTTCAAGGGGGAGTGTGGCACCCCTTTAGATCCAAACTATGTTCTGGAAGGACTGACTAAAGGCTTGTTAGAGCCAACAACTTCTCTGGTGCACTTACCTAAGCCAGGAGGGTGCCAGAACTTTGACCCATTATGTTCATCACACCCTTGCTTGTTTTCTACAAAAACAGGATGTCTTGATTAATCATTTCTTCTTCCCTAAGGTAGTATCAGACGTTACTAAACCAATTCCATTCAACTTCCCACCTTCTTTCCTCGCCCACAGAACAGAGGGGAAATAATTCTGCACTCCTTGGATATGCACACACCACTTACATTTTACCTGGACAGGACAAAAAAGATTCCATATAGACAAACCAGTTGCTCATTTCTCTGTCGGAGACGAAATGGGAACAACCAGTGTCAAAGCTAACGGTCTCTAAGTGGATCTTTCACTGTATCCATAGCTTCTACACCAGGAAAGGAAAATGTCTGGCAGGTACAGTCAGGGGCCGACAGTACTAGAACTGCTGCTACTAATAGGGCTTTCAGGCAGGGTGCAGACTGCCACTCTATTTTGGAAACTGCTAATTAGTCATTTGTCTACACATTTACCAAGTATTAAAAGTTAGATTCTGAGTACAGAGAGAGCTGGATTTGCCAATGTGATTCTGCAAGGTATACTCAGCAGGGTGGCTCTTTGGTCTGTAGCAACCAGACTGCCTAAGCTCTGGGAGTCATCCCAAATGTAAGGAGTGTTGCAGCAGTGATGTATTGAAAATAGTACTATTATGAGCTTATCATAACAGTAGATGTTCAAGTAGATCATTGTTGCAGTAAAATTTCCTATACAACTCCCCTCTAGAGTCGCCCTTGATCCCCTTTTCCCTTGGCCAAGGTGTTTTATGCCCGTTTATGCAATTAGCTCTGTATTTACAAGATTCATAGCTTAGGGTTAGTTGACAGGTTATTTAATGATAAACGAGAGACACACACACACACACACACACACGAGTTCCATGTAACTAAGATCTGCCTACCACTGTGACAGGAGTTTTCCTTTTTGTCTGCTCCATGGCAGGGAGCCCATTTGAGCAAAAAAACTCTGAAAATGATATGAATGTGCATCCTGTTTTGCACTAGGACATTGGATGTGCTCCAGGGCAGCCAAATCGTGCACCACTGGTAAGACCCCTGAGCTGTTAAATTGTCAGCTGGACAGGGCTTCTAATTGAGTTTCAGGTGGAAGGAATACCATAACCATAACATCCATTATTCTGATAAGTTATCCTCACAGTTGTGCTATCCTCAGTTTGACAGATAACCTCCATAGGTTTAGGAGATAATTTTCATATATATCTTTCTAAAGTATAGCCAGTGTTATAGGTCACAAAAAAGAAAAGATGGGCTGAAGATAAAGAATAAATAGGCTTTAAGCATTTATTTCAATCCACCAGCCTAATGGGGGCAGAGGAGGACTGGGGACTTGAGGTCCAAATGTGAGGGGCTGTTTGTAGCTATGAGTTATTTATGGATGAGGTCACTACCTTATTCTTAATAGGTAATGAAAAACATTGAAGGTAACATTACCACTCATTATGATTAATAACCTTAAACAGAAAAACAACTGGTCATCTGTTTGTGGTTAGTCTAAAGGATGCCATCAAGTTTAAATGTATAGTCTGATTTGAGTGTGTAATGTTAAAACTCTTACAGACTGCTGCACTCATACTAAAAAAAACTGTGAAGTGTAACATGCAGGTATAATGAGTTATAGGGGTCTGTAAGAATTGGTGTGTGGACCACATCATTCATAGGCTCTGAAAGACTCAAAATTGAGAAACCAGTCAAAAAAATAAATACAAAAAGATATGTGATAGCACATTCCCCAATATTGTCAGACACTAGTATAAATCTGACCAAACAAGGACAAGGCTGGATAGGAGTCAGAGATGCAGGGACATGTAAAATGTAGGAGGAATATACTGATGTCCTTCAAGGATGCATCTGCAGTCTTTACAAATGGGTTGTCCTGTCGTCAGGCAGCCCTTCGGTCGGCCGGATTCCAAAGTCTGGGTCTGGCTTCGGCTGGTGTCACACTTCACCCGACGTCATTGCGGCAGTTCTTCGGGTATAAAGGCATCAGCCGACGCCATTTTCCTTAGTCTTTCTTGCCGCGTGGCGCCCGAAGCAGAAGCTGTTCGCAAGTGCCGGTCGGTCAGATCCAGAGATTACTACTACCGAATACTACTTCGAAGACTTCTATAAAGCTAAGTACCCCGTTGGGGACTCTTTCTTGCCTCAGCCGATGTCAGAGAAAGTTAATAACTGTCTATCTTGTGGGAAACAAATACCTCATAAAGATTTCCACTCCTATTGCATACATTGTTTAGGCCCAGACCACGACGTAGCAGCTTGTCTAGCCTGTGCTTCTTTTAACCGACGGATGCTTAGACGTCGCTCGGACTTTGCTGAACAGATTTTCGGCTCCGATTTTGCCTACATTATGCCGTCGGATCCTCCGACTACGCAAATAACCAAAAAACGCAAAGAAAAGGACCGACACTCGCGGTCCGCGGTTTCGGCCGAAACCGCGGTTAAGCAAACAACGAGTGTCTCGGTTTCGGCCGAAACCGAGCAAGCGGTTCTTTCTTCAGCCGATAACTTGCCCTCTACCGAGGCCTCTTCTAGCCTGGTAGAAACGGCTTCTGAAATCCAACCTCCTGTTGCGATTTCACAGGATTTATCAGACACCATTCCACTGGATGTTTCTACCCCTGCACGTGGAGCTGCTAGGCCTCCTCCAGCTATGTCTGTTAAGGCCTTTGCCAGGGCTAAAGCAGCCAAAGCATCAAAACCTGTGCCTGCCAAGCCCCCCTCTCACAGGCCCAGCACCAGCTCCCATATGCTTTCTTTGGCAGAGGATCTCATCTCTTTAATTCGTGGAGCCCAGCCTCATCCAGACAGGGCCTCTCTCCCTCCTCCAGAAAAGAGGCCTAGAGCAGAGCCCCCTGAGCCAGTAGCCACAGATGATTCCTCTGATGACTCAGAGCATACAGACCCTCCTGAGGCTTCTTATTCTCCTTACGAAGACTCGGATGCTGAGGAGTCCATCCCTTCAGCCTCTCCCCCTGAGGAATTTTCCTTTGGGGAAACCTTGCATGCTATGAGGGAACAATTTCAGTGGCGGGGCCAAGATTTCTCAGACTCTAGAAAAAGGCTTAGGACCTTTCTACACTT
This sequence comes from Protopterus annectens, assembly GCF_019279795.1. Lineage (NCBI taxonomy): Eukaryota > Metazoa > Chordata > Ceratodontiformes > Protopteridae > Protopterus > Protopterus annectens. The sequence continues at coordinate 317,651,323 of NC_056735.1, forward strand.
GCCACAGCATAGGCCTTTGGCTATTCCTCCAGTTCTATCTGGTGTTGATGATGCATTTAATGATGCTTGCTCTGCTCCTGATACTTTACCTCCGGCTCCCGCTAAGCCAGATAGGTACTACAGGGTCCCGGACACTCATCACCACTTATATAAGGCCCCTTTTGCAGATCCAGAGACTATCTCCCAGGGCCCTAAAGCTATAGCAGCTACTTCTTCTAAAAACCCCCTCCCCTCTGAAAGGGAATCCAGGTCCTTAGAGAGATGGGGTAAAAAAGTTTACACCTCTGCTACTTTGTCAGCTAGAGCTTTGAACTGCCAATTTCACATGATTCAATATCAAAAGTTTATGCTTGACCAGTTGACTAAAAAGCTGTCCTCTGAAGAATCTTTAGATAAAAAGTATGTTCAAGAAATGTTACATAACATTCAGCAGGTTAGTAACCATTCTTTAAAATGTGGCTATGATGCACTGGAGGCTTCCTTTAGATCAGCCATGACTGGCACAGTTATCAGGAGGCATGCATGGTTGAAAGAACAGCATTACCAGACCATGTCAAATCTAAGCTTTTGGATGCACCTATGGACAAGGTCAATTTATTTGGTGCCCCTGCACAGCAGGTACTAAAAAAGATGGAAGAGAAAGCAAAATCTGTGCAAACAGTAAAAGACTTCTTACAAGTTCAACCTCCAAGGTTTAGCAGGAATTGGCCCTCCAAGAATTGGTCCTTTCCGGAATCCTCTAAGCCACAAAGAGGCAGGAATAGGCGCTCTAGAGGCAGAAACCAATCCAGGGGTGCCTACAGAGGCCGCCAGTGGCAGGGTAACAACCAACGAGGCACGGATACAGCCACCACCACTACAACAACTCAATCACAGTGACTTGGAGGTGGCACCGCCTACCAGGGAACAACTAGAAGCACCCTTAGGCGGAAAACTAACATTATTTTCAAAAAACTGGCACTACATTACAAGAGAAAAATGGATTTTGCAGACTATAGACAAAGGTTACAGGTTCCATTTCCATACACTACCAGGAAAGAGAGGAATGCCAAACCTACCACCTTCTCAAAGGGCAGAAGCTCTAAAACAAATATCTCAATTATTAAGAATGCGAGCTGTGGAAAAGGTACCACTTATGGAGCAAGGGAAAGGATTTTACTCCAGGCTCTTCCTGGTACCAAGAAAAGAAAACAAATGGAGGCCTATTCTAGACCTGTCCGCTTTAAACACATTCCTCATTGTTCCAAAATTCAAAATGCTGACCCTACAGCAGCTTCTTCCCATGCTGGGCAAGGAGTCTTGGCTGGTAACTCTAGATCTCAAGGAGGCATACCTGCACGTCCCCATAAGACCCATTTGCAGAAGATACCTCAGATTTCTTGCAGGATCAGAGCATTATCAATTCTCAGCATTGCCCTTTGGCTTATCTACTGCGCCCAGAGTGTTCACGAAATGCCTGGCATCAGTAATCGCTCATTGCAGACTTCAGGGAATTCAAATCTATCCCTACCTGGACGACTGCCTGATACAAGCGGACAACAAAAACAAACTAACAGAAGACTTACACAGAGTCATCTACCTGCTACAAGCCCTGGGATATACAGTCAATACAAAAAAGTCAAGGCTGATTCCATCCCAAAGAATAACCTTTCTGGGTGCAGAACTGGACACATCAAAACAAATGGCATTTCTAACTGCAGAAAAGAAAGAGCAACTTCCTCTCTACTTCTTGGCATTAACAAAGCAGAGCCATCTAACTGCAAGAAAAGTCATACAGGTTCTAGGCTTCATGGCATCCTGCATAATCCTGGTCCCTCATGCCAGGCTTCATATGAGAAAGCTACAGTGGTACCTAAAGAGTTTGTGGTCCCAGCACAGGCACAGCCTAGAAACCAAAATTCCAATGATCCCATGCTTGAAGCAAGAGTTCTTATGGTGGGCTCAGGCCTGTCAATCAAACACAGGACTGCCCTTCTGCAAAAGTCAACCAAGACAAACCATCACGACAGATGCCTCAGACCTCGGTTGGGGGGCACACATGATGGGCAAGTGCATTCAAGGCCTATGGACTCAAGAACAACTGCATCTACACATAAATCTAAAAGAAATGATGGCAGTAAAATTGGCAGTACAGGCATTCAGACCTTTTCTCCAAGAATGCCAGTTGATGATGAGGACAGACAACACCACAGTTATGTGGTACATCAACAAACAGGGAGGCACACACTCATACCCTCTATGCCGGCTGGCACTGGACCTATGGGATGTGGCTCTGAGTTACAACATTCAGTTACAGGCAATTTATGTACCAGGAAAGGAAAACATTCTAGCAGACATATTAAGCAGAACTACAACAGATGCCCACGAATGGATGCTGCATCCGGACATTTTCAAAACCATCACAAGAGAATGGGGATTACCACAAATAGACTTGTTTGCCTCCCCATTCAATCACCAGTTGAAGAAATTCTGCACAAGGACTTACCACCCACTTGCTTGGAAGGTGGACTCCCTATCCTTCAGTTGGAAAAGCCTGACAGCATACGCATTTCCACCACTTCCTTTGATGCACAAGGTGCTTCTCAAGATCAAAGAGGAACGTCCGAGGATCATTCTGATAGCCCCAGACTGGCCAAGACAACATTGGTATCACTGCTGAGGAGCATGTCCCGGGAACAAATATGGAAACTGGCCCTGATCCCATTACTGCTGACACAGAACAACTACAACATTCTGCATCCAAACCTAAAAACTCTGCAGCTAACTGCCTGGAACATTACATGACAACAATTAACCCAAATTTATCTCAGAGGGTTAAAGACATAATCCTGGAGGCTCGTAGACCTTCAACAAGAAAGAATTATGCAGCAAAATGGAAAAGATATCTCATCTGGAGTACTGCAAAGGGGCAGGATGTGACACTGGTGAACATTGCCAACATCCTGGAGTACTTGGCGGAGCTCTTCCATACAGGCCTGTCCTATTCCTCCATCAAGATACATGCATCAGCTATTTCAGCAGAATACAGCTTGGATCCTCCTGTCTTCTCACATCCTCTGCTCAGACAGTTTCTGAGAGGAATTAAAAATGTAAAACCTCCCAGGAAACCTCCATTGCCAGCATGGGACTTGAACTTTGTGCTGGAAAAACTGACTCTACCTCCTTTCGAACCAGCAGCCACAGCAGAATTGCAATACTTATCCTGGAAAACTGCTTTCCTGCTGGCAATAACTTCAGCAAGAAGGGTCTCTGAACTACAGGCATTAATGGCAGTACAACCCTTCCTGATCTTCCATCAAGATAGTGTCCATGAGAACAAATCCTACTTTTATGCCTAAGGTGGTATCCAGAGTCTCTTTAAATCAGGCTATCCACCTTCCTACATTATTCCCCAATCCACAGAACAGGGGAGAAAAGCTTTTACATACCTTGGATGTACACAGACAATTACGCTACTACCTGGACAGGACAAAAAACAATAGAAAAACTGACCAGCTTCTGGTAGCATATGCAACAGGAAAAGAAGGAAAACCAATTTCTAAACAGACAATCTCCAAATGGATAGGTAATTGCATTAGATTTTGTTACTCCTACCATGGAAAGAAAACTCCAGAGAACATCAGGCCTCACTCCACAAGGGCTACAGCCACTACCACAGCTTTCTTACGAGGAGTGGCTACCAAGGACATTATAGAGGCTGCTACTTGGACCTCCGTGCATACATTTGCCAAGCATTATAACTTACCTCTATACTCTAGATCCCGTGCTGGTTTTGCCACTGCTGTTTTGCAAGGGATCCTGACTACACCATAATCTATTCTCATTTCCTCCTCCCCTAGTTTAGCTATGGTATTCTACCCATTTGTAAAGACTGCAGATGCATCCTTGAAGGACATAGTACAGTTTTGTACCTACCATAAATGTAGATGTCCGAGAGGAATGCATCTGCAGTCAGGATTACCCACCCTCCTTCCCCTCTGAGGTACTCCTAGGGTACTTACCAATCTTCAGCTAGCTTGGGGGGGATCTATTATGGTGTATTTGTTTGTATATATATGTACATACATGTTTATTTTGTGTGTTTGCTCTCTACTATTTGGAAACTTTGGCATTTATCCAAATTTAGCCATCCAAGAGGGCACCTGGCATCTGGGGCAAGAAACACTGAGGAAAATGGCGTCGGCTGATGCCTTTATACCCGAAGAACTGCCGCAATGACGTCGGGTGAAGTGCGACACCAGCCGAAGCCAGACCCAGACTTTGGAATCCGGCCGACCGAAGGGCTGCCTGACGACAGGACAACCCATTTGTAAAGACTGCAGATGCATTCCTCTCGGACATCTACATTTATGGTAGGTACAAAACTGTACTTTCTCACAGAAGAGTATACTGGAGTGGATGCCCACAGGGAGAGATTAGATTGCTAAGAATGTAACCAAGAAGAAATCAGTTCATGAAGGATAAGAAACTTGGATATGGTAGCATTAGACAGCTATCAAAAAAAAAGATGCATTGGAATCAAAATAAGGGAAAACAAAGATGCTAAATGGTGGATTGAAACCAGTAATGCTATAAAATTAGATGTCTTGGAGGGAGATATCCTTGAAAGAGGTCCTCAAAGTTTGGACAGAAAAACTATACAACGGATTCTAAGTTAGGCAAATTGTTTAAGGTTATATTGTTGTATACTTAGTGGCCAAGTGGAAATGGGAATTGCAGCAATTTCAGAACTGGTGTGTCATGCTAAAAGTAAGTCACATTCAACTTGATTTCTAGGTACAGATGCTGCTTAAAATGTTTTGGTTAAGTAGAATGGGCTTGTAAGAAAACCCATGCAAACAAGACATTCAGATATGCTCAATGGTGTAGAGTAAGGAACTGAACAGTAAGTGTTACAATCTGCTGTAGTAGGGCATGTGACACAAGTGCCTTGAAACTTCATTTAGAAACTCAGCTTCATGAGGAAACCTGAACATTAACTTAAAAAGGGCCTCAATTTTGACATGTCACCTCAGAGGCTGAGTTCCCTCATTCTTTTAAGCTGAATCTTTAAAAGAAAAAAAAAAGGAATGCTAATATTACTAGGCCTTTATAGAGATGGCAGATGCTGAAAAAATGTTGGGTCTTAGATGAAGTATCCTGTGAGGAACTGAACCTTATGCCCTTGAACATGCAGAACTGGCTAAAGTGGTAATAAAACTGAGAGACTGTATTATACAAAACTGGTAATATTCCCCAAATGTAATCCAGCTGGCAGAGTTGCTAGATCTAGCATTATTAGTGATAGAATTTCTTCAAAGATAGTGCTGGTGTGTGTCTGAAAAATTAGTGTCTGAATGAACCATTTTGAAAAGGTGTCTGCAGCACCTGATCTCACTTGTTCCTGTAAAGGACTAAGACTCACGATCATGTGGAGCTCTTGAGCTGCACAACTACTCTGAAATAGCACTGATTCCTGATGTATCATTTTGGTTTATCTGCTCGCATGTTTGTGCAGCTACTTCAGATTTAGAGATGATTGTTTATCTGACTGTACTGATCAGCTGAAAACTTTAAGGGTGAGAGTGGCATATTTAGGCAGAAGATAATCTGAAGAATGAGCCATTGTAAACCAAATGACCATCTACTCTCCCATTTGAACTACTGTGTTCTTATGAAGAAATGTGTATATACTAAATTTTACCTGCCTGTGGGCAAGGGGGCAGAGAGAAGCAGAGGATAAAAAAATTGGAGATCACAGCTGTAAAACTGGAAAGCAGATTCTTAGTCTTGCCCATTAAAAAAAGGTAGGACGTTAACTACTGAATGTCTATTCCACTGATCTCAAGGCAAGAAGTGAAGGATCAAATAAGCAGATTAATAAAAATATCCTGATATCTTTTCAGAACAGGAAGGAGAGTTTGAGCAGTTATGTAGACTGGAATACATCCAGAGACCGTATCCTCCGAAAAGTTGACTACTTCTGAACTTACTAGGGTACACATGCCATTTAAACGGGGAGAAAGAGTGGAAGTTCTGATATAAGGTGGCCAGTACCAAAGTGAGTTTGTATTCTCAAGAGACATATGTTAGTATGTAATTGTGATCCACCTACAGCCTGAAAAGGAAGAAGGTGCAAGGTGTAAACAAAGGACAAATTCTTTAACTGAATTTCACCTCCTTTCCTGCAAACAGGAATCAAGTTGGAAAGTGCTGTAAAGAAATGTGGCAAAGCTATAAGCTGACCACATTTGGTGAAGGGTAGTATAATGTTATCTGTAACCCACTTGACCATGGAGACATAACAGCAAGGAGGGAAGGAACCATTTGTATGAGCCTGAACTTTGTCATGAAAATTAAGTTCCATTCTGTATTCTTAAAAGCAGGCTATTAAGATTAAGCAGTTAATCCTGTAAAATTGTAGTTTGTATGGTATATGGGGGAAAAATCAATCATTAGGTGAGCATATCACCCTAGATCATCATGTATAGGTCTGATTGTCTTTGGAAGCTAGCGCTAAAGCTCCGTAAACTCTTAAAAGAAAAAAATATATATGTAAAAATGAAACACTTAAAAAAAATTACAGTAATCACCAAGAAGAACAGAAAAATCTGATGCTCGTGACCAAGATTATTGGTGACATAACCACTCTCAATAAAAACTCTGTGGATCAAACTCAGTGGCTGTAGGCCAATGAAAAATGGTCCATATTAGCATCCAGTATTGGTAACAAACAAGGAGAGTTAAGGTTAAGACTAAGTACATATTGACAGTGACTGATATTGGCACTTGGCACTGAAGGCAAGCCTCAAATATTAGTAGGAAAGGAAGTATCGGCCCCAGTAGCACAGTTTGGGTTGAGACCCGTGACTGCCAGACAGATGTTAAGAATTCAACTTGATGTCCAGCTTTTATAAACTGATCCCTTCTGTGGACCTGGGTCGACATGAATGTGGAAACTGACCCAGCCAGTCAACATCAGGCCAGGAATTAAAGCTTCCTAAAACTCATGTCAACCCAGATCTGGGGTCAGTGTCAAGGTGAAGCTTGAGCCCAGAAGGGAACAATGTCAAAAGAAGTCCATGAGCCAAATAAAAGTACAGCCAGGGCTGATACTAAAGCCTAAAGTAGGCTGATTGAAGAGAGACTGAAAGCAATTGTCTCAAAGGCCACTGAAATATAGTATGTTCAAGGTTAACATTTGAACGTCTGTAATGTACCTGGCTCGTTTCAAGCACCAAACAGAATATTTTAACAATGCCTGTCAACTTTTCAAATGCATGTCACTAATTTTAAGAAATCTTGTTTTCAAAGACTGATCAAATTGAATGTCAAGAAAAGCCATTTACTTTATTTAAATTTAACTGTGGTAGAACATTGATCACAGTGGACCAATTTCAGGTTCAGACCAGAGTTCAAAATAATAAAACAAAAACAGATCTGTAGTAATTTCCATTGCAAACTAAAAACATTTGACTTGGTATTGAAAGTGAAGTAACAGAAAGGCATTGTGTACAAATAAAATGTAGAACCATTTACAACTTGACATATGTGGTGCTACATCTATATGTAGTTTAGTTTTTTACTGTATATTATACTTGCTAACTTGCTATGTAGAATACCAGTTCAAAAGGAAAAGAAAAAAAAATAACACTAGAGAAGTATTGAGGGCTGAAGAGATTCAAAATGGGGGCTTAGGAGATCAAATAGTTTATCATCCAGTAAAACAAATATTGCGAGAGGGAGTTAAGTGATGTAGCCTAGGGGGAGGCACCTGCATTAAGCCAGTTTGAAGAAATATGCTTTCAGTTGCAGTGCGTACTAAAAAAGGAAAAATGCCAATCAATACAAAAAAGTATACAGTTAGATGGTCCATTCTCAGTATTTTAACTGAGCAGTACTAAAGAATTAATAGTATCTGCACAGCAAGAATCTAACATAAATTCCTGTGCCAGAGGAAAAACAAACGCGTCAAATTTTCAGATACTAAAGGATCTGCATTCGGAGGTGACTGAGAGAAGAGAAGACAGGAGATAAAAGGAAAATGTGCAAAGCCAAAAAACAGCAAACGTGCCCTAAAGTAAAACCTAGTAATACACAAGAATGGTACACTGGGGTGGGGAAATGGTTCAAAATTGAAAGAACCACCAAAAACTGGTAGTGGATAAAAATTCAGTTGATTTCAACTATACCGTAGTAGGAATGAATAACATTTTGGCAGACAAGTCAAATTTTCAGATACCTAAGGATCTGTATTTGGAGGTGACTGGGAGAAGAGACAACAGGAGATAAAAGGAAAATGTCCAAAGCCAAAAAATAGCAAATGTGTACTAAAGTAAAACCTGGAAATCCACAAGAATGGTGCACTGGGATGGGGAAATGGTCTGAAAAACCACCAAAAACCAGTAGTGGATAAAAACTCAATTTAATACAACGACACTGTGATGTAACAGGCAGGACTGACCATCCCAGTGCTCTGTTCTTCTGGAAGACATAGAGTCTTGATGAGAAAAAAAGAACACTAAAAACTGCAAAACAAAAGAAAAAATGTAGCCTACAGCCATTCACAGACTATAGCAAAAGTCAGTGACTCAAGTTTCACACTCCCCTTTTGTGCTGGAAGACCTGAAGACTGCAAATCCTGTTCAAATTCTAGGTTTTCGGATTGCTAACACTACAGTGCAGCATTAGGGTGTGCTGCAGTCCTCTGTCTTCCTTTGGATGAGACATTAAAATGAAGTCCCATCTACTTGACTTGGTGGTAGCTCAGTTGCATGTGAAAGATCCCATGGCGCTTATCGAAAAGAGTTGGGGGAAGTTCCATGGTGTAGTTTAAAAACCACATTGGGTCTCCGCTGAAAAGAGGCTACTAGTCTAGTTAGACTAACCGAGTAAACAAAGTGTGAATAAATATAAAATGAGAAGTGGAGAGGTATTTTCTATCCACAGGCGTACAGTAAAAAGGGAGAAGCTGTGCAGCCTGGGAAAGTTTTAGATGTTGAACTGTATAAATCCTGGCAGCCATCGTCCTAGAGGTGGCGAAAGATGTTCTGTCACGTCAACTGTTCAGCTCTTGTTCTTAGGAGGGAAGGTTGGCAGTTGCCAGGGAAACCTCAAGTGTATAAAGAATGCATTGTTTTTAGCCATCAGACTGTAGACTTTGGAAAATCTTGCTGTCAAATGTCACTGCTCCAAAAGAGTAACCATTTTCAGTGTTTGCTTAAACAATTGTTTGCATTATAGACATTTATGCTCTGGTTACTTGGTCACTGTCTCCCACCTTCACCAAGCATTATTGCTTGGATTGTTACTCACTCCAGGAGCTAATTTTCATTTGGTACCTTGCTACTTCAGAACTTGGGTTTCTGAACTTTCACCTCTTGGCTGTCTTGTGGCTTTTGATGGCCATTGGGAGTTTGCTACTTGTGACTTTTTGTCATAGACCCCACATCAAGAAGGGTCTGATATTGGGTAATGCATTCTTACCTGTTCAGTTGAGCTTCATGGGTTCTCCATGGGGATAGTAAATGGATTTCTAGCAGTCCTCTGATATTATTGCCCTTCTGTACAATCCCATGAAAGTATGGCAAGTAAAAAGTAACCTATGTAAGAGGTGCCCAGACCTTCATTCTTCTTGTTATGCAGGAGACTTGCATGTTACATAGTTAGAGTTGTCAAGATTAGAGTGCTGGAGTGCTCTGCTAGTGTTGTGATTGTGCATTTCTTGGCAGTAACTCCACCCCCTGAGTGAGCACGTCAAAGAAAGATGCACTGAATTGGAGTTGAGGAAGGAAGGAGAAATAACAGATGACAGTGTATCAGGTTGATTTGGGTGGGTAATTATGGGTAGAAAAGTGGCTAGGATGGGGTAAAGGGGGCAGCTGCCCGTGGTGCAAGGCATTAGGGACATGATCAGCTGTTGCCAGAGATGCTGTATTGCAGTACAGGCTTTCAAAAGTGAATGCTGATACTGTTTGTGTGGTCAGGATTGAAGTCATTTAGTGTATGGTAATGTGACTGCAGCAAGTTGGTTATTATATTTGTAGCAAGTGGGTTTGCTACAGTTTTGTGCCCAAGATGTTCCTCAACTTAAAGTTGAGGGTGCCAGATTGGAGACTGCACCAGATGCTACAGAAGCTAGTTGTTGATCTCAATATAACTGTTTTGTATCAAGTATCCACCTCTTTCTTGGACTAAAATAATAAGACTTGGTGGTACATGTTTAATTGGAAAGTTATTTGACAACACCTTTTATAGTTCAGCATTTTTCTTTAGAGTTTTGATATTTACTTCCACAGAATGTTTGACATTGTGTTGGTTATTTTCATGCAGATTAATTGGCTGGGGGCAGATACGACGAGGTGTTACAATCAAGCCAACTGTGGATGATGACTAATAGTAAGATCAAGGACCCGTCACTATGAGAAGCTTTTTCACTCATGGAAGCAGTTTGTCAGCTAATCTTCAAAGGACATCCAATCTTGTTTGAACAATTCCACACACTTGCTGTTTCCATATTTCCCTGTATAGAGGCATCTTTTTTTCAGCAAGGATAGGAGATTCTGAGAAGATGAGATCTATGCTGCGGCCTTTTAATGTTTAGGCTGTCAAAAAATAAAGAATTTTGAAACTACATGTTCATTGTCAGTTTATTTATTTTGAAGTTTTTGTATGAACTTTGGAAAGTGCAGTTTAAAATGAAAGGTTGATCTGAAGTCCAGAAAATGAAATTTTTGAGTAGCATATCATCTGAAAGGCACTGAGAGCGATTTAATGAACATTGATCTCTGTTGCTTTTTTGACATTAACTTTAGAATTGTATACACATTTGCTTTGAGGTGTTAAGACTACAGATTTTGAGTTTCACAATATGGTGGCACTTAATTGCATTCAGTGTTTGTCTGCTGAGTAGACAGTTTTAAAAGATCTATTTTTGTTTTGTTATACACATTAGTTTTTCACCTTTTAAATAGTTTATTTTTACTAAAATTGTTGGTCTCAGAAGAGCTCCAGAGAGTTGGGTGACCAGCCTCTGCTCTTCTGTTTATACCAACCACCCGAGAGAACTACAGATGCTAGGCTCATTTTTTGCTTCTGCATTTGTGTACTTTGTATTTCAGACCAGCTGCTGCTTTTGTCTAATTTAAGTAAAGGATCTGTTCTGCTGTGCTGCCTTTTACACTGTTGCTTAACTGACTTAAAGAAAAAAGTATTTCTGCTTTTTTTTATTCTGTGTTCTATTAACACTTCTGTTGGCTGGCCGTAATATAGATTGGATTCAGACAGGCTGAATCCAGTTCTGTTTGGGATTGAGCACTAAAAATCAGGACATCTTTTCTTGGAGAAACCCCCTGTACCCCCGTGGCAGGAGAAGTTCAGTAGGACTATCTAAAGGTTTACTGGTTCAGGGCTCCGTTTGAACTTTTTCATTGGTTTCCTTGCATAAGCTACTTTGTTGTATGCCAACTTCCTTTTTTTTTTTCTTTTTTTTTTTTTTTTTTTGCTACTGCATTTGTTGCACTTTTACTGTATTTTGTATCAACTGCTGCTTTTATTTAATTTAAATAAAATATCTGTTCTACTGTGCTGCCTTTTGCACTGTTGCTTATTTAATTTAAGGAAAATATGCTGTTGCTTGTTTAAGGGAAAAAGTACTTCTTTTTTATTCTGTGTTTCGTTGCACTTCTGTTGGCCACAGTATGTATTGGTTTCAGACCAGCTGACTCTAGTTCTGTTTGGGATTGAGCACTAAAAATCAGCACATCTTTTCTTGGAGACCCCCCCCCTTCCATCCCCTCATGGCAAGAGAAGTACAGTAGAACTATCTAATTAAAAGTTTAGTGGTTCAGGGCTCAGTTTGACCTTTTTCATTGGTTTCCTTGCATTAGCTGCTTTGTTCTCATGTTTTACTTAAGATCCACGTTTGTGTGAGTTGGCTGTAGTCTTAGAAGGGCTACAGAGAGTTAGGTGACCAGCCTCCGCTCCTCTGTTCATACCAAGCCGAGAGAACTACGAACGCGAAGTTCATTTTTTGCTACTGCATTTGTGCACTTTCACTATATTTCATTCCAGATGCTGCTTTTATCTAATTTAAGTAAAAGATCTGTTCTACTGTGCTGCTTTTTACACTGTTGCTTATTTAATTTAAGGGAAAAAGTATTTCTGCTTTTTTATTATGTTCTCCAATTACACTTCTGTTGGCCATAGTATAGATTGGATCCAGTTCTGTGTGGGATTGAACACTAAAAATCAGGACATCTTTTCTTGGAGAAACCCCCCCCCCCCCGTACCCTTGTGGACGGAGAAGTACAGTAGGACTATCTAAAGGTTTACTGGTTCAGGGCTCTGTTTGAGCTTTTTCATTTGTTTCCTTACATTAGCTGCTTTGTTCTTGTTTTGCGCTAAGTGCACTGCTGCATAGGGGTGGGTACCATTGGCAGTTATTGGCACAAACTTCCTCCTTGCTAAATTTCCCTTAGCCCACAGTTGGTGCTCCTTTGAAGGTTTCACGTGGTCCTGCTCCACTGTGAGGTGGAACACTAGGCGCAGCTTCTGAGGTACCATCAAGTCCTACCCACTAGCCCCTCCTTATTTAGGCCTATTCTCTTGTCCCTCTACCTTACCTGGTCCTTCCTGTCCTCTTCCTGTTCTGACTACACTGATTTACCTTGCACTATGGACAGACATTTTCCCACAGTTTCCCCAGCCTGCTTGGCCAACATGGGCATCCTGAGGCAATGTAGCAAGTGCCTCATGTATACGGACAACCCTCTTACTCTAGTTCACAAAAATTCAATTTGTGAAAGATGCATCTATATTAAGAAAGAACAGTTGTGTACACTTACCATACATGTAGATGTTCGAGTGTATTCACTGTTTGCAGTCATCACACTTGGGTTATCCTGCCAGGGGTAGCCCTCAGTCGGCCCGAATACCAGAGGCTTCGTATTTCTGCATCGGTTGCTGTCGCTCCAGGACTGATGTCAGGTCGTCAATGGTATAAAAACAGGCAGCCAACGCCATTACATCAGTTTTTCTTGCCCCAAATGTCAGGAGCCTCCAAAAGGGAGCACAGTTATGGTGGAGTAACACCACCAGTAGAAAGTAAATATCAATAGCCCTGTAAGGGTGAAGAAGAGAGACGCAAGGAGGCTGGGAAACCAAGACTGCAACAGTGAGTACACTCTAACATCTACATTTATGGTAAGTGTACACAAATGTACTATGTTCTTTGTGTTTCACTGTTGCAGTCATCACACTTGGATTGACTCCCAAAGCTGAGGAATGGGTGGAGGCAGTCAAGATGAGTTGGGGCTGGCTAGTATAACTCTGCAGGACTGCTGTTGCAAAGCCTGCCCTGGATTCTGAAAAGATATGCAGGGTGGTAGTGCTTGGTGAAGATATGAACAGAACTCCATGTTGCAGCTTCCAGGATGTCCCTGGTAGGAACCCCTCTGAGAAAGGCTGTAGAGGTTGAAGTTGCCCCAGTAGAATGTGTTCTGACCCCCTCTGGGGTGGTTTCCCATGGTGTTTGTAACAGAAATGGATGCAGTGTGCTAGCCATTTGGAAGTGGTTTGTTTTGATATGGCTTTGCCCTCTGCCATGGTGCAAAGCTGAATAGTAACTGGTCAGATTTCCTAAAGGGATTAGTCCTATCCAGGTAGAATCTGAGCTGTCTGTGCACATTTAAAGAGTGCAGGATCCTTTCCCCCTTATTTTGAGGTTTAGGGAAAAAGATGGGCAAATGAATAAATTAGTTGAGAGCCACACTGGACACCACCTTAGGCATGAAGGTTAGGTTAGTCCTGAGGGAGACCCTGTCAGCATGAAAAATGATGGAAGGTTCCACAGCCATAAGTGCTTGTAGCTCAGACAGTCTTCTAGCTGAAGTGATGGCCACAAGCAAGGCTGTTTTTCAAGAGAGGAACTTTAAATCTGCTGAAGCTGCAGGCTGAAAGGGGTGGTGCATGAGCTTTTCCAACACAGTTAAGGCCCCAAGCAGGGGTAGGGGCTCTTCTTGGTGGCCTTAGGTTGTTAGACCCTCTCAGGAACTGCCTGATGATAGGGTGTGAGAAGAGAGGTGGCTCAATTCTGTAATGTGCAAAGATGGCAGAGGCGTGGATTTTAATGGAAGAGAAGGATAGGCCCCTTAGGAGTATTTCTGCTAGGTAATCCAGGATGAGAGGTAAGGAGGGCTGTGCTGGGTCCGCTCCTTCAGTCTGGATCCAGGTATACCTTTTCCACTTGTCAGCATAGGATTTTCTAGTACTGGGTTGTCTGGCTTCACTTATGACATCCAGGACTTGCTTGCTTAGGCTGGCCACTGGAGGGAGAAGTCAAGGAATAAACCATGCTGGATCCAGGAACTATACCTTTTCCACTTGCCAGCATAGGATTTTCTAGTACTGGGTTGTCTGGCTTCACTTATGACATCCAGGACTTGTTTGCTTAGGCTGGCCACTGGAGGAGAAGTCAAGGAATAAACCAGGCTGCTAGGTTCAGGGTCTACAACTGTGGATGCAAGAACTCTCCCTCCTGCTGAGTCATGAGAGTTGGAATCTGGGGGAGGTGCTATGGAGGCAACGGGGACAGACTGCGCAGTAGTGGGTACCAATGTTGTCATGGCCAGTCTAGGGCAATCAGGATTGCCCTTGGCCTTTCCTCCCTTATTTTGAGTAGTACTCTGGTAAGAAGAGGTAGAGGGGGAAATGCATAGGAGGTTTGCCCACTGGAAGGATAGTGCATCCTCTTTCCAGGCTTTGCTGTGAGGTTCCCTGGTGCAGAATTTGCTGAGCTGTTGGTTGTAGGCGGAAGCAAATAGGTCCACCTTTGGGTTACCCTATTTTTGAGTCACAAGGTTGAAGGTGTTGTGGTTTAATTGCCACTCATGTGGGTCCAGGAGATTTCTGCTTAAGTTGCCTGCCAGAGAATTTTGGTTGCCTGGCAGGGATTGGGCTTGCAGATGAATATGCATGTCTGAGGCTGTGTTCCAAAGGGTCATGGCTAGCCTGCAGAGTGGGTTTCCCCCTGCTGGTTGATACACCACATTACTGTGGTGGTGTCAGTTTTGATTAGTAGAGGGCCTGGTGAGAGCAGGGATCTGAAAGCTCTCAGAGCGTGCTGAACAGCTAGCATCTCTTTTTGGTTGATGCGCAGATGGATTTGGTTTGGGCTGCAGTGGCCCTGAATGCACTTTCCGTCCAGGTGAGTACTCCAGGCATACCAGGAACAGTCTGATGTGTCTGTGGTTAGGGTCTGGACGGAATGGGGTTGTGAATAGGGAAGTCCCTTGTGGTTGCATGCTGCTGCCCACCAAAGAAAGTTTTTCTTTAGACAGGGTACCACAGGTATAATAGATGTTCTTCATCTCACATTGCTGCAGTCCTTACACATGGGTAGTCCGCTGTCCTCGGTCGGCCCGAATATCAAAGTATAAGGCTGACGTCGGTCAAGGCGCATTTGACTGACGACAGGACGTCAGGGTACAAATGCGCATGACCGACGTCATATCCTCAGTCTTTTTTGCCGCATGGTCCGATGCAGAAGCAGCGTTGCAAGTGCCGGTTGGCGTTCTGAAATTTTTCGAATTTGGAGTTTCAGACCGAGTCAAAGTTGGCTAAGTACCCCGTTGGGGAATATTTTAGTTTTTTCTTGCCTCAGTGGTTTACCGGATGTCAGAAAAAGTGAATAACTGTATTTCTTGTGGGAAACAGATACCGCATAGAGATTATCATACTTTGTGTATTCCTTGTTTAGGGCCTGAGCACGACGTTGTTGGGTGTCGCTCTTGTGCTAGATTCAATAAGCGCACTATAAAGAGGAGGTTAGATTGTGCCAGGTTAGTCTTCGGGAAGCGGTGTAATTATAAAATGCCGTCGGATGCTCCGACGCCCGCTTCTTCGAAGAAGCGCAAGGACAAAGCTGCTAAGCCTAGGCTAGAAGAACCGTCCGTTCCGGACGCCGGTTCTTTAGAGGTGTCGGTGGAGCCGGTGGTTCCGCTGGAGGTTTCTTTGGAGTCCCAGGGAGAGACTTTGTTATTGCAGGATGTGGCCTCTCAGGAGGCAGGTCAGGCCGAAGGGGCTTCTCAGGTTACTGTATTCCCCTCCCTTCCTAGGGTGGTTAGGCCCTCTCCTTCTGTTTCCAAGGCTTCTCCCAGAGGCAGGCCAGGTTTAGCTTCAGTTGGTGTCACCCCTAGTTCTTCTGGAACTGTGCCCAAGAAGCATATGCTTAAAATGGCAGAAGATTTGATTACTTTGATTAGAGGTTCTTTGCCCCCTCCTGATAAAAGACCTAGGGTGGAACCTGAGCTAGGGAGTTTTGAGCAGGCTTCGGATGTTTCAGAGTCTTCGGCTGAAGACTTGCAGGAGTATTCTCCTTATTCTGATTCTGATGTGGATGATTCTACTCCTTCTGCTTCTCCTCCTGAGGATTTTTCTTTTTCAGAGACTCTTCATTCCATGAGGGAGCATTTTAAGTGGGAAGGTCAGGACTTCTCTGATTCCAGGAAAAGGCTTAGGGAATTTTTGTTTTTACCCCAGCATAGGCCTTTGGCTATACCTCCTGTTCTGGATGTGGTGGAAGATGTTTTTGCAGAGGCTTCTCTTAATCCTGATTCTTTGCCTCCTGCTCCAGTTAAACCGGATAGGTATTACAGGGTGCCTGAAGCTCATAAGTATCTTTTTAAAAGTCCTAGGGCAGACCCAGAAACTGTTAGTCAGGGGCCTAAAGGTGTTAAGGCTTCTGTTGTCAAAAATCCGGTTCCTCCAGATAAAGAGGCCAGGGCTTTGGATAGATGGGGAAAGAAAGTTTATACTTCTTCCACCCTAGCTATGAGGGCTTTGAATTGCCAGTTTCACATGTTGAAATACCAAAACTATCTCCTTTCACAATTGAAGTCTAAGGTAGATGCTCTGGCGGAAGGTATTGAGTGTAAAGAGTTACAAGATTTAGTACATGTTTCTGAACAGGTGGGTAAGCATTCTTTGCAATGTGGTTTTGATGCTGTACAGGCCTCGTCTAGGGTGGCTGCCACTGGGTCAGTTCTTCGCAGGCACGCCTGGCTGAGGGATCAGAATTTATCTGACCATGTTAAGACAAGGATTTTAGATGCTCCTTTACAATCTGATGTGTTGTTTGGTTCTCCTGTTGAGGCAGTCTTAAAGAAAATGGAAGACAAGGCTAAGTCTATGCAGACTGTTAAAGATTTTTTGCAGGTTCAGCCTCAAGTTTAGTAGAAAGTGGCCTACCAAGGGGTGGGCGTATCCTTCTTATGATTCCCAGTCTAGGGGTAGGTCTAGACGTGGTAGGGGCAGAGCTCAGGGCTCTTTCAGGCCTAGAACAGGGAGTTCACCTGCACAGTCTTCGGGTGAGGGCAGGGGTCAGTCCTTTCGTAAACAGACCCAATGACCTACCTTTTCAGCTGCCAGAGCTTTCTCGTCTGGCAGCACCTTTGGGAGGAAGGTTGGCACTTTTCAAGGAAAATTGGAGTTTAATTACCCAAGACAGATGGGTATTGGATATCATACACCACGGTTACAGGTTTTATTTCCATAACTTGCCTCCTTTCAAAGGCATGCCAGACGTTCCTCCTCAGCAAAGAATAGAGGCTCACAAACAAATTTCTCTGTTACTTCAAATAGGGGCCATACAGCCTGTCCCTATGCCAGAAGTGGGCCTAGGATTTTATTCTCGCCTGTTCCTAGTACCAAAGAAAGGGAACACGTGGAGACCAATATTGGATTTATCTACCCTCAACACTTATCTGGACATTCCCAAGTTCAAAATGCTGACGTTACAACAGCTTTTACCTCTGCTGGGCAAAGATCATTGGATGGTAACTTTGGATCTCAAGGAGGCTTACCTTCATGTTCCTATCAGACTGAGTTGCAGGAAGTATCTGCGTTTTCGGGCTGGGACTTCTCATTATCAGTTCTCTGCATTGCCCTTTGGCTTATCTACTGCGCCCAGAGTGTTCACGAAAGTTCTGGCTCCAGTGATAGCTTTTCTCAGGCTAAAAGGAATACAGATCTATCCTTATTTGGACGATTGCCTGATTCTGGCTCAAGGAAGGTACGAGCTTCTCCATCATTTGGAATATGTGATAACAGTGCTAAGATGCCTGGGGTATTCTGTGAACGAAATAAAGTCCAGTCTAGTACCCTCTCAGGACATGTGCTTTCTGGGTGTAAGACTGAATACAGCATCCCAGATGGCCTTTTTGACCCCGGACAAACAAAAGAATCTTTCCCTTTACTTTCATCAATTGTCTCAACAGTCCAGGCTGACTGCAAGGACAGTCCTTCAAGCCTTGGGGTTCATGGCATCTTGTATTCTGGTGCTTCCCAATGCCAAACTGCATATGAGGAAGTTACAATGGTATCTCAAAATGTATGGACACAGCACTGCCAGGATCTGGACACTGTCATTCAAATAATACCTTGCATTCAAAAGGAATTGTTGTGGTGGGCTCAGGAATGTCACCTAAACAAGGGACTCTCTGTGACCCGGCCAGAGGCGAGTCAGATTCTAACGACAGATGCCTCAGACAAAGCTTGGGAGCTCATCTGAATGGAAAGTGGATACAAGACAAGTGGCCTGCCAGACTACAACATCTACATATCAACTTGAAGGAGATGTTAGCAGTCCAGTTTGCATTAATAGCTTTCAAGGATTTACTTCTTCCAGGGCAGGTGTTGATTCTAACAGACAACACAACTGTCATGTGGTACATCAACAAGCAAGGGGAACACATTCTTATCCTCTATGCAGGCAAGCAATGATTTTGTGGGAGACTGCTCTCGGTTTACAGCTAAATCTTCAGGCAAGGTTTCTGCCGGGAGCACAGAACTCCTTAGCAGATGTGTTGAGCAGACGACTTATGGATCCCCACGAGTGGAAATTGGATCCTCATGTATTTCAGAAATTGACAGTGTCATGGGGAACTCCAGACATAGATCTGTTCGCTTCTCCACTAAACCACCAGCTGCCAAAGTTTTGCACGAAAAGGTTTCATCCCACAGCTTGGAAAGTGGATGCTCTTTCTTTCAATTGGAGCAATCTTCATGTGTATGCCTTTCCACCTCTGCCTCTCCTCCCAAAGGTACTACTAAAGGCCAGACAGGACAAGCCAAGGATGATTTTGATAGCTCCAGATTGGCCTCGACAGCATTGGGTACCCATTACTGAGAAGCCTGGTACGGGAGCCTCCATGGCCTTTGCCTTCGATTCCACACCTGTTGTCTCAGGAGGACAGTAATTTGCTCAATGTCAAGCTTCACTATCTTCACCTAACAGCCTGGCATATTCTGTTTTGAACCATAGTGGGTCTCAACTTCCACAGCAAGTTTTGAATGTTATTTTGGAAGCTAGAAGGCCTAGTACAAGGAAAGTGTACGCAGATAAATGGAAGAGATTTTTATTTTGGAGTGCAGCAAAGGATTTTGATGTTTCTGAGCCTAATTTAAGTGTGGCTCTTCAATATCTTACTGAGTTACTGGACAAAGGTTTGTCCTTCTCTTCTATTAAGGTTCATGCTGCAGCAATTTCGGCTCACTATGATTGTGACCCACCATTGTTTTCTCATCCTTTGTTCAAGCAATTTCTTAGAGGGGCAAAGAATATAAGACCCCCCCCCGTAGAGCTCCTACTCCTGCTTGGGATCTCAATTTTGTGTTGGAGAAACTCACTCTACAACCTTTTGAGCCTGCAGCTACTACCGAGTTGAAATATTTATCATGGAAGACTGCTTTTTGTTGGCCATTACCTCTGCAAGAAGGGTTTCTGAGTTGCAGGCCCTTATGGCGGTTGAGCCTTTCTTAATTTTCCATAAGGATAGGGTATCTTTACGTACTAATCCTTCCTTTATGCCAAAAGTGGTTTCTAGTGTGGCTTTAAACCAAACTATTCATTTGCCTACTTTTTATGCAAATCCCCAAAATAAAGGGGAAAAGATTTTGCACACTTTAGATGTACACAGGCAGTTGCGATATTATTTGGACAGAACTAAAGGGTTCAGGCAGTCTCAGCAGTTATTTGTTTCTTTTGCTTTGAGTTCTCAGGGCAAGCCTGTGTCAAAACAAACTATTTCTAAGTGGATTGGGTTTTGCATTGCTTTCTGTTATTCCCATCATGGCAAGGAGATTCCAGCTGGGATTAGGCCTCATTCCACTAGGGCTACTGCCACTTGACAGCTTTTTGAGGGGGTGGCAACTAAGGATATTTTGGAGGCAGCTACTTGGAGTTCAGTGCATACTTTCTCTAGGCATTATCACCTACCACTTTATTCTAAATCTAGGGCTGGTTTTGCCACTGCTGTTTTGCAGGGCATTTTGGCAGCTCCTGCTTCCTTGTAGTTTGGCCATCCTCCCTTACCTCTGCTTTGGGATTCTACCCAAGTGTAAGGACTGCAGCAATGTGAGATGAAGAACATAGTACAGTTTTGTACCTACCATAAATGTAGATGTTCGAAGATCCACATTGCTGCAGTCCAATTTACCCTCCCTCCTTCCCCTCTGTGAGGCGGTTGTGTGGGTTGGGTTGTCAATATGGTGTATATTGTATATATTGTACATATTTTTAGTGCTAGGATGGTTGGTTGTTTGTTTGCTGTCTTTTGGTTTTGACCTTTCTTTTTAGGGTCTTCTGACATCTGGGGCAAGAAAAGACTGAGGATATGACGTCGGTCATGCGCATTTGTACCCTGACGTCCTGATGTCAGTCAAATGCGCCTTGACCGACGTCAGCCTTATACTTTGATATTCGGGCCGACCGAGGACAGTGGACTACCCAAGTGTAAGGACTGCAGCAATGTGGATCTTCGAACATCTACATTTATGGTAGGTACAAAACTGTACTTTTCCAGGTCCTGAGAATGTTGGCACCAAAGGCTTTTTCAGTACCAGTAAAGATGTTCTTCGTCTTCCCTTGCTGCAGTCCTGACTATTGGGTATAGTCCGCGTCCCAGTCGGCCCGAATACCAGAGTATAAGGCTGACGTCGGTCATGGCTTTAGACTGGCGTCAGTGCGTCAGGGTACTATGCGCATGACCGGCGTCATTTCCTCAGCCTCATTTGCCGCATGGTCCGATGCAGAAGCAATTTTGCGAGTGCAGGTTGGCGTTCTGAGATTTTCCGAAACCGGAGTTTCAGACCGAGTACAGAGTTGGCTAAGTAACCCGTTAGAACATTTTGGTTTTTCTTGCCTCAGTATATTACGGATGTCAGAAAAGTGAATAACTGTATTTCTTGTGGGAAGCAGATACCGCATATGGATTATCATACACTGTGTATACCTTGTTTAGGGCCTGAGCACGGCGTTGTTGGTTGCGCTCTTGTGCTAGATTTAATAAGCGCACTATTAAGAGGAGGCTTGATTGTGCTAGGTTAGTGTTTGGGAAGCGTTGCAATTATACTATGCCGCCGGATGCTCCGGCCTGCTTCATCTAAGAAGCGCAAGGACAAAACAGTGAAGTCTAGGGGTGAGGAACCGGCAGTCCCGGACGTCGGTCCTTTAGAAGGCTCAGGGGAGCCAGAGGTTTTGCCAGGAGTCTCTATGGAGTCTCAGGCAGATACTTTACTGTTACAGGATGTGCCCTCTCAGGAAGTAGGCCAGGCTGAGGGGGCTTCTCAGGTAACTGTTCTTCCCTCTCTTCCCAAGGTAGTTAGGGCCTCTCCTTCTGTTTCCAAAGCTTCTTTTAGAGGAAGGCCAAGTTCAGCTTCTGTAGGGGCTTCTCCTAGCATTTGGGCTCTGTGCCTAAGAAACATATGCTTAAAATGGCTGAAGATTTGATTACTCTGATTAGAGGTTCTATGCCCCACCTGATAAGAGGCCTAGGGTGGAACAGGAGTTTGATAGTTTTGAACAGTGTTCACAGGCTTCAGAGTCTTCTGTGGAAGACTTGCAAGAGTTTCCTGCTTATTCTGATTCTGATGTGGATGATTCCACTCCTTCAGCTTCTCCTCCTGAGGATTTTTCATTTTCAGAGACTCTTCACTCCATGAGGGAGCACTTTAAATGGGAAGGCCAAGATTACTCTGACTCCAGAAAAGGCTTAGGGAATTCTTGTTTTGCCTCAGCATAGGCCCTTAGCTATTCCTCCTGTGTTGAATGTGGTGGAGGATGTTTTGCAGAGGCTTCTCTGAACCCTGATTCCTTGCCTCCTGCTCCTGTTAAGCCTGATAGGTATTATAGGGTGCCAAGCTCATAAGTATTTGTTTAAGAGTCCCAGGGCGGACCCAGAAATTGTTTCTCAGGGGCCTAAAGGTGTTAAAGCTTCTGTTGTTAAAAATCCTGTACCCTCTGATAAAGAGGCAAGGGCTTTGGATAGGTGGGGTAAGAAAGTATATACTTCTTCCACTCTAGCCATGAGGGCGTTGAATTGTCAATTTCATATGCTGAAATATCAGAATTATCTCCTTTCACAATTGAAATCTAAGGTGGATGCTTTGGCGGAAGGTATTGAGTGTAAAGAATTGCTGGATTTGGTTCATGTGTCTGAACAAGTGGGTAAGCATTCTTTGCAGTGTGGTTTTGATGCTGTTCAGGCCTCCTCGAGGGTGGCTGCTACTAGTTCTGTTCTTCAGACATGCATGGTTGAAGGATCAGAATTTCGCTGAGCATGTTAAGACCAGGATTTTGGATGCTCCTTTACAGTCTGATGTGTTGTTTGGACCGCCTGTGGAAGCAGTTTTAAAGAAAATGGAGGACAAAGCTAAGTCTATGCAGACTGTTACGGATTTTTTGCAGGTGCAGCCTCGAAGTTTAGTAGAAATTGGCCTGCTAAGGGGTGGACATATCCTGCTTATGGTTCCCAGTCTAGGGGTAGATCTAGGCGTGGTAGGGGCAGGGCTCAAGGTTCGTTTAGGCCTAGATCAGACAGTTCACCTGCTCAGACTTCTGGTGAGGGCAGGGGTCAGTCCTTTCGTAAGCAGAACCAATGACCTGCCTTTTCAGCTGCCAGTGGACTCTCGTCTGGCAGCTCCTTTAGGAGGAAGATTGTCTCTTTTCAAAGAAAATTGGGATTTAATCACTCAAGACAGATGGGTGCTGGATATCATTCATCACGGGTACAGATTTTATTTCCACACAATGCCCCTTTCAAAGGCATGCCAGATGTTCCTCCTCCACAAAGAAAAGAGGCTCTCAAGCAAGTTTCTCAGTTACTCCAGATAGGGGCTATTCAGCCAGTCCCTGTGTCGGAAAGGGGCTTCGGATTTTATTCTCGCCTGTTCCTAGTACCAAAGAAGGGGAACACGTGGAGACCAATTTTGGATTTATCTATCCTCAACACTTATCTGGACATTCCCAAGTTCAAGATGTTGACGTTACAGCAACTGTTACCTCTGCTGGGCAAGGATCACTGGATGGTAACTTTGGATCTCAAGGAAGCTTACCTTCATGTGCCCATAAGGCTAAGTTGCAGAAAGTATCTGCGGTTTGAACTGGAGATTTTCATTATCAGTTCTCTGCATTGCCCTTTGGCTTATCTACTGCCCAGAGTATTCACAAAGGTTCTGGCTCCAGTGATAGCTTACTTCAGGCTTCAAGGCATTCAAATTTATCCTTACTTGGGCGACTGCCTGATTCTGGCTCAACTAAACGACCACCTTCTACCGCATCTGGAATATGTCATAGCAGTGCTAAGATGCCTAGGGTATTCTGCGAGCGAAATAAAGTCCAGTCTAGGACCCTCTCAAGACATGTGCTTTCTGGGTGTGAGACTGAATACAGCAGCCCAGATGGCCTTTTTAACCCCGGACAAACAAAAGAGTCTGTCACTTTACTTCCATCAACTATCTCATCAGTCCGTGCTGACTGCAAGGACAGTCCTTCAAGCATTAGGGTTCATGGCATCTTGTATTCTGGTGCTTCCCAATGCCAAACTGCATATGAGGAAGCTGCAATGGTATCTCAAAATGTATGGACACAGCACTGCCAAGATTTGGACACTGTCATTCAAATAATACCTTGCCTTCAAAAGGAATTCTTGTGGTGGGCTCAGGAATGTCACCTAAACAAGGGACTCTCTGTGACCCGGCCAGAGGCGAGTCAGATTTTAACGACAGATGCCTCGGACACTGCTTGGGGAGCTCATCTAAATGGAAAGTGGATACAAGACAAGTGGCCTGCCAGACTACAGCATCTACATATCAACATGAAGGAGATGTTAGCAGTCCAGTTTGCATTGATGGCGTTCAAGGAGTTACTTCTTCCAGGGCAGGTGTTGATTCTGACAGACAACACAACTGTCATGTGGTACATCAACAAGCAAGGGGAACACATTCTTATCCTCTATGCAGGCAAGCAATGATTTTATGGGAGACTGCGTTAAGCCTGCAACTGACTCTTCAGGCAAGGTTTCTGCCAGGAGCACAGAACTCCTTAGCAGATGTATTAAGCAGACAAATCATGGATCCCCACGAGTGGAAACTGGATCTTCATGTATTTCAGAAATTGACAGTGTCATGGGGAACTCCAGACATAGATCTGTTCGCTTCTCCACTAAACCACCAGCTGCCAAAGTATTGCACAAAGGGGTTTCATCACACAGCTTGGAAAGTGGATGCTCTGTCTTTCAGTTGGAAAAACCTTCATGTCTATGCTTTTCCACCTCTACCTCTTCTTCCAAAGGTATTACTAAAGGTCAGACAGGACAGGCCAAGGATGATTTTGATAGCTCCAGATTGGCCTCGGCAACACTGGTACCCACTTCTAAGGAGTCTTGTAAAGAAGCCTCCATGGCCTTTACCTCTGATTCCTCATCTGTTATCTCAGAAGGACGGTCATCTGCTCAATGTCAAGCTTCAATCTCTCCATCTCACAGCTTGGCATATTCTGTGTTGAAACATGGAAGGTCTCAGCTTCCTCAACAAGTTTTAAATGTGATTATGGAAGCTAGAAGGCCTAGTACTAGGAGAGTGTACAGAAAAATGGAAGAGATTTTTATTTTGGTGTACAGCAAAGAATTTGGAGATTTCAGAGCCTAATTTGAGTGTGGCTCTTCAATATCTTACTGAGTTATTGGACAAAGGTTTGTCTTTCTCTTCCATAAAGATTCATGCTGCAGCAATTTCAGCTCGCTATGATTGTGACCCACCTTTGTTTTCGCATCCTTTGTTCAAGCAGTTTCTTAGAGGGGCAAAGAATATAAGACCTCCACGTAGAGCTCCTACTCCTGCTTGGGATCTCAATTTTGTGTTGGAAAAACTTACTCTACAACCTTTTGAGCCGGCAGCTACTGCTGAATTGAAATATTTGTCATGGAAGACTGCTTTTCTGTTGGCTATTACTTCTGCAAGAAGGGTGTCTGAGTTGCAGGCCCTTATGGCAGTAGAGCCCTTTTGATTTTCCATAAGGACAGGGTATCATTACGTACTAATCCTTCCTTTATGCCTAAGGTGGTTTCTAGTGTGGCTTTAAACCAAACTATTCATTTGCCTACGTTCTTTGCAGATCCTCAAAATAAAGGGAAAAGATTTTGCACACTTTAGATGTACACAGGCAATTGCGTTATTATTTGAGCAGGACTAAAGATTTTAGGCAGTCTCAACAGTTACTTGTTTCTTTTGCTTTAAGTTCACAGGGCAAACCTGTGTCAAAACAAACTATTTCTAGGTGGATTGGCTTTTGCATTGCATTTTGTTATTCCCATCATGGCAAAGAGGTTCCAGCCGGGATTAGGCCTCATTCCACTAGGGCTACTGCCACTTCAACAGCATTTCTAAGGGGGGTGGCAACTAAGGATATTCTGGAAGCAGCTACTTGGAGTTCAGTGCATACTTTCTCTAGGCATTATCACCTGCCTATATACTCTAAGTCTAGAGCTGGTTTTGCCACAGCTGTTTTACAAGGCATGTTGTCAGCTCCTGCTACTTTATAATTTGCCAGCCTCCCTTACCTCTGCTTTGGGATTCTACCCAATAGTCAGGACTGCAGCAAGGGAAGCGAAGAACATAGTACAGTTTTGTACCTACCATAAATGTAGATGTTCGAGGATTCCCTTGCTGCAGTCCAATTTACCTCCCTCCTTCCCTCTGTGTTTCAGGGTGGTTGTGTAGGTGCCTTTACATGCTTATATTTTTGTATATATATTACTGTATATATTGTACATGTTTATTGGTGCAGGTTGTTTTTGGGACTTGTCTTTTTGGGTCTTCTGACATCTGGGGCAAGAAAAGACTGAGGAAATGACGTCGGTCATGCGCATTAGTACCCTGACGTACTGACGTCAGTCTAAGGCGCCATGACCGACGTCAGCCTTATACTCTGGTATTCGGGCCGACTGGGACGTGGACTATACCCAATAGTCAGGACTGCAGCAAGGGAATCCTCGAACATCTACATTTATGGTAGGTACAAAACTGTACTTTTCCTCATATGCAGTCTGGTATATGGAATTAGTAGAATGCAGGAGGCCATGAACCCTAGAGCTTGCAGGATTTTCCTTGCGGATAACTAGGTTCTGGTGGCCAGTTGAGAAGAAAGTAGCCTGTCAGATGGGCTTGTTTTTCTGGAGTTAGAAATGCCATCTGGGATGCTGTGTCCAGGCTTTCTCCCAGGAATACAATTTTTTGACTGTGGAATAGTTTGGATTTCTTCTCGTTGATAGTGTACCCCAGTGAAGTTAGTAAATCCTTTACAAATGTCAGGTGCTGTTACAGCTTTTCCTGACTTTCTGCCTGAATCAGGCAGTCGTCTAAGGGTTAATTTGAATATTTCTTTATCTGCAAAAAGCAATGGCTGGAGCAAGGCATTTTGTGAAAACACTGGGAGCAATGGATAAGCCAAAGGGAAGTGCAGAGAACTGATAATGCATAGATCATGCCCTGAAACGTAGATATTTTCTGCAAGACACTGATTGGGATATGCAGATAGGCTTCTTTGAGATCTAAAGTGGCTAACCAGGCATCTTTGGACAGCGTAGGGAGAAGCTACTGCAGTGTGAGCATTTTGAATTTGCAGGACCAGGAAGGTGTTTAGAATAGATGTAAGACTGGGCACCAGTTACCCTATTTTCTGGGTACTAGAAAAAGTCTGGACTAGAATCCGTGGCCTATCTGAACTGCAGGAACAGGCTAAATTGCCCTCATGGAGAGCAGGGAATGAACTTGGTTTTCTGCCTCTGCCCTGGTTTGGAGGCAGATCTGGGTATCCCTTTGGGGTTCGCAATGTGTGGACATAAAATTTGTACCCCTGGGACACTGTTGAGGACCTATCAGTCGTTGGTGATGAAGGCCCAGTTTTCTGCATGGGAGGCAAGTTTTCCTCCTAGGGGCATGAGCAGATGGGCAGAGGTGAGAGGAGGAGCTGAGGAGTCATTGGGAATTCTTTCCATAAGGGGGTGGCTTAGCGCTCCCTGGTTTAGAAGTGGAGGTACTCCATTGCTTAGATCGCTGCATACCCTGAGACTGCTGTCTGGAGGGTCTGTTACCCCTAGGTCTAGTCTGAGGGGGCTGGAAAGGACCGATGTTTTGAGGGGCAATTCCTACTGAATCTTGGAGGCTGAACTTGCAAAAAGTCTGTCTGCATAAGCTTAGCTTTTTCTTCCATCTTTTTTAAAACCTCTTCTGCTTTGGTGCCAAACAGATTCTTTGTTCAGTGGTGTGTCCAATAATTTTGATTTGACATGATCTTGCAAGGACTGTTCTTTAAGCCAAGCATGCCTTCTAAGTACAGAACCTGTGACTGCTGCCCTGCAGGATGCTTCTAGGACATCAAACCCACATTGCAGGGTATGTTTATGGATTTGGCTTGCAGAATGCATAAATTCCTGTAAATCTTTATTTTCTGCACAGCCTGGGAAGGTTGAAAATTTTTGTTTAATGAGTTCCATGGTATGTTGCTGGTATTTAAGCATGTGGAACTGACAATTTGATGCTCTAATGGCAAGAGTTGCAGAGGTATGTACTTGTTTACCCCATCTGTCTAAGGCTCAAGAATCCCTGTCGGAGAGGGTGAGGTTCTTAGCTGTAGTTGCTTTTATTCCTTTAGGCCCTTGGGAGGTGACCTCTGGGTCAGCAGTAGGATTCTTGAAATGAAATTTGTGTGAGTCATGTACACTGTTATACCCGTCAGGTTTCCTGGGAGCAGGAGGCAAAGTATCAGGAGTTAGACTGGATTCCATAAAGACATCATCCACAACAGGGGGGATAGCTAAAGGTCTATGCTGTGGTAAATCTAAAAATTCCCTGAGTCTGTTTTTGGACAGAGGATAATCCTGGCATTCCCAGTGGAAGTGCTCTCTCGAAGTATGCAGAGTTTCACCCAAAGAAAAATCCTCTGCAGGAGAGCCGAAAGGAATGGATTACTCTGCATCTGAATCCTCATAAGCAGATAAAGGCATGCCTTCATAATCAGAAACCTCAGAGTCTGACTCTTGGTCAGATAAATGTGCTGGGAACAAGTCTCTTATTCTTTTAGCAGGAGAAGGCTGGCTTCCCCTAATCAGCATGATATGGTCTTCTGCCATTTTAAGCATCTGTGATTGTGGCAAGGAAGCAGATGCTCGAATTTGGGTCATCTGTCTTTTAGGCGTAGCTCGTACTCTTGGCCTTAGAAACTCTGTAGATGTCCTTCATGGATGCATCTGCAGTCATAACAAATGGGTTGTCCTGTCGTCAGGCAGCCCTTTGGTCGGCCGGATTCCAAAGTCTGGGTCCGGCTTCGGCTGATGTCGCACTCCACCCGACGTCATCTCTGCTGGTCTTCGGGTATAAAGGCATCAGCCGACGCCATTTTCCTCAGTCTTTCTTACCGCGGCCAAGCAGAAGCTGTTCGCAAGTGCCGGTCGGTCAGATCCAGAGATTACTACTACCGAATACTACTTCAAGACTTCTAAAAGCTAAGTACCCGTTGGGGACTCTTTCTTGCCTCAGCCGATGTCAGAAAAAGTCGATAACTGTTTAACTTGTGGGAAACAAATACCTCATAAATATTTCCACTCTTACTGTTTGCCTTGCTTAGGCCCAGACCACGACGTAGCAGCCTGTTCGCCTGTGCTTCCTTCAACCGACAACGCTTAGGCGCCGGTCGGAGTTTGCTGAACAGTTTTTCGCTCAGATTTTGCGACATTATGCCGCCGGATCCTCCGACTACCCAAATTGTTAAAAAACGCAAAGAAAAAGACCGACACTCGCGGTCCGCGGTTTCGGCTGAAACCACGGTTAAGCAAGCCGCGAGTGTCTCGGTTTCAGCCAAAACCGAGAAAACTGGTCAATCTTCAGCCGAATCCATGACTACTACTGAGGCTCCTGCTACCTTATCTGAATCAGCCTCAGAAATTTTGCCTACAACTGTGGTTCCTACTGATCTATCAGACACCATCCCCTTGGATATCTCTACTCCAGCACGTGGTGCTGCTAGGCCTCCTGCAGCCATGTCTATTAAGGCCTTTGCCAGGGCTAAAGCAGCCAAATCAGCTAAATCAGTGCCTGTTAAACCACCCTCACTCAGGCCCACTTCTAGTTCACAAATGCTTACTCTGGCAGAAGATTTAATATCCTTAATTAGGGGATCCCAATCTCACCCAGACAGGGCCTCTCAGCCCCCAGAAAAGAGAACTAGAGCAGAGCCAGCAGATCCTGTGTTCACTGATGATTCTACGGATGACTCAGACATTACAGACCAGCCAGAGGCTCCTTTTTCCAATTATGAAGATTCAGATGCTGAAGAATCCATTCCAGCTGCCTCTCCACCAGAGGAATTCTCCTTTGGGGAAACCTTACATGCCATGAGAGAACAATTCCAATGGCAGGGACAAGATTTCTCAGATTCAAGAAAAAGGCTTAGGACTTTTCTGCACTTACCACAACATAGGCCCTTAGCTATACCTCCTGTCCTATCTGTTGTGGACGATGCATTTAATGATGTCTGCACTGCACCTGATTCTTTACCTCCAGCCCCTGCCAAACCAGATAGATTTTACAGGGTGCCAGACACTCATCACCACCTATACAAGGCCCCACTTGCAGAAAACTATATCCCAGGGGCCTAAGGCAGTAGCCTCGACCACAGCAAAAAACCCTATTCCCTCTGAAAGGGAATCCAGGTCCTTAGAGATGGGGGAAAAAAGTCTACACCTCTGCTACTCTCTCAGCTAGAGCTTTAAACTGTCAGTTTCACATGATCCAATACCAAGAGTTTATGCTTGATCAGTTAATTAAAAAGCTGTCCTCTGATGAATCTTTAGATAAGAAATATGTATTAGAAATGGTGAATAACATCCAGCAGGTTAGTAACCATTCTTTAAAATGTGGCTATGATGCACTGGAGGCTTCATTTAGATCAGCCATGACTGGCACAGTGATAAGAAGGCATGCATGGTTGAAAGAACAGGTCTTGCCGGATCATGTTAAAGCTAAGCTATTGGATGCTCCTATGGATAAGGCCAGTCTATTTGGGAACCTGCCCAGCAGGTAATGAAGAAAATGGAAGAGAAGGCAAAATCTGTACAAACAGTTAAAGATTTCCTACAGGTTCAGCCCCCAAGGTTTAGCAGGAACTGGCCTGCCAAAAATTGGTCCTTTCCTGACTCCACAAGATCCCAAAGGGGCAGGAACAGACGCTCTAGGGGCAGAAATCAATCCAGAGGAGGTGCCTACAGAGGACGACAGTGGCAAGGCAATAACCGAGGCTCAGACGCAACCACTGCCACTGCAACAGGACAATCACAGTGACTTGGCTCTGACTCCGCCTACCAGGGAGCAAATAGCAGCACCATTAGGCGGAAAGTTAGCCTTATTCTCGAAAAATTGGCACTATATTACAAAAGACAAGTGGATTTTGCAAACCATAGACCAAGGCTACCGGTTCCACTTCCACACTTTACCAGTAAAAAGAGGAATGCCAAACCTGCCCCCAAATCAAAAAATAGGAGCCCTGCACCAGACAGCAGAATTAATAAAGATGAGAGCTGTGGAAAGGGTACCAATAACAGAACAGGGCAAAGGATTCTACTCCAGACTCTTCCTAGTACCAAGAAAAGAAAAAACTGGAGACCTATTCTCGACCTGTCCATCTTAAACACATACATCATTGTCCCAAAATTCAAAATGCTGACCCTACAGCAACTTCTTCCCATGCTGAGCAAGGAGTGTTGGCTGGTAACTCTAGATCTCAAGGAGGCCTACCTGCACGTCCCCATTCGACCAAATTGCAGAAGATACCTCAGATTTCTTGCAGGATCAGAGCATTATCAATTCTCAGCATTGCCCTTTGGCTTATCTACTGCGCCCAGAGTATTCACAAAATGCCTGGCATCAGTAATCGCTCACTGCAGAATACAGGGAATCCAAATTTATCCATACCTGGACGACTGCCTGTTACAAGCGGACAACAAAAGCAAGCTGACAACAGATTTACAAAGGGTCATTTACTTGCTACAAGCCCTGGGATACACAGTCAATTTTCAAAAGTCAAGACTGATACCATCCCAGACAAGAACTTTCTTGGGCTGAATTGGACACAGTAAAACAGATGGCATTCCTAACTGCAGAAAACAAAAGAACTCCCTCTTTACTTCTTGGCATTAACAAAGCAGAACAAACTAACAGCAAGAAAAGTTCTGCAGGCCTTGGGCTTCATGGCATCATGCATAATCTTGGTCCCACATGCCAGACTGCATATGAGAAAGTTACAGTGGTACCTAAAGAATTTATGGTCTCAACACAGGCACAGCTTAGAAACAGAAATACCACTAATCCCATGCTTAAAACAGGAGTTCCTATGGTGGGCTCGGCATGCCAGTCAAACCCAGGCTTACCCTTCCACAACTTTCGAGCAACCCAAACCATCACAACGGATGCCTCAGACCTAGGATGGGGGCACACATGCTGGACAAATGCGTACAAGGACTGTGGACTCAGGACCAGCTGCACCTGCACATAAACCAAAAAGAATGCTGGCAGTAAAACTGGCAATCCTAAAATTCAGACCATTCCTCAAAGAAGGCCATTTGATGATAAGGACAGACAACACCACAGTCATGTGGTACATCAACAAACAGGGAGGCACTCGTTCTTACCCCCTATGCAGAATGACTTTGGACCTTTGGAATCTGGCTCTCAGCTACAACATCCAGTTACAGGCAATATTTGTACCGGAAAAGAGAACACCCTAGCAGACATTTTAAGCAGAACCACCTCGGATGCTCACGAATGGATGCTACACCCGGACATCTTCAAGGCCATCACAAAGAAATGGGGAATGCCACAAATAGACCTATTCGCTTCCCCACAAAATCACCAGCTCAAAAAATTCTGCACAAGGACATTCCACCCACTTGCATGGAAGGTGGACTCTCTATCCTTCAGCTGGAAAGGCCTGACAGCATATGCATTCCCACCTCTTCCCTTGATGCACAAGGTTCTACTGAAAATCAAAGAGGAACGTCCAAGGATAATTCTGATAGCTCCGAACTGGCCAAGACAACACTGGTACCCATTGCTGGGGAGCTTGTCTCGGGGGAAAATGTGGTCAATACCCTGATGCCTCTGATGTTAACTCAGAACAACTACAACATCATACATCCAAACCTAAAAACCTTGCAACTGACTGCCTGGAACATCACATAGCAGTAACTAACCCAGAACTTTCACAAAGGGTTAAAGACATTATCCTTGAAGCCCGCAGACCTTCAACAAGAAGGAACTATGCAGGAAAATGGAAAAGGTTCGTCATTTGGAGTACTGAAAGAGGAAAAGATGTGTCGAACATAGATATTGCTAACATTCTGGAGTACTTGGCAGAGCTTCTACATACAGGCCTGTCCTATTCCTCCATCAAGATACATGCATCAGCTATTTCAGCAGAATACAGCTTTGATCCTCCTGTCTTTTCACATCCTCTACTCAGGCAGTTTCTCAGAGGGATCAAGAATGTAAAACCTCCTAGGAAACCACCATTACCAGCATGGGACTTGAATTTTGTACTAGAAAAGTTGACACTCCCTCGGCTTGAACCAGCAGCAACAGCAGAGCTGCAACAGCTGGCATGGAAAACTGCTTTCCTACGGGCTATTACTTCAGCAAGGAGGGTTTCGAACTACAGGCCTTAATGGCAGTGCAACCCTTCCTAATCTTCCATCAAGATAGGGTGTCCATGAGAACTAATCCTACATTTATGCCTAAGGTGGTATCCAGAGTGTCTTTAAACCAGGCAATCCACCTACCTACCTTCTTTCCCAATCCACAAAACAGAGGTGAAAGAATAATGCATACCTTGGATGTACACAGACAGTTACGCTACTACCTGGACAGAACCAAAGGTAACAGAAAAACTGACCAGCTCTTTGTAGCCTATGCAACAGGAAGGGAAGGAAAAGCAATTTCCAAACAGACAATCTCCAAATGGATAGGAAATTGCATAAGATTCTGTTACTCCTACCATGGAAAACCAATTCCACAGAACATAAGACCTCATTCTACAAGGGCTACAGCCACTACCACAGCTTTCTTAAGAGGAGTGGCAACCAAGGACATTATTGAGGCGGCTACTTGGACCTCCGTGCATACATTTGCCAAGCATTATAATTTACCTCTATATTCTAGATCCCGAGCAGGGTTTGCCACTGCTGTACTGCAAGGGATCCTGACTACACCATAATTATTATTCCTCCTCCCTAGTTTGGCTATGGTATTCTACCCATTTGTTATGACTGCAGATGCATCCATGAAGGACATAGTACAGTTTTGTACCTACCATAAATGTAGATGTCCGAACTGGATAGCATCTGCAGTCAGGATTACCCTCCTTCCCTCTGCGGTACTCCTAGGGTATTTACCCTCCTAATAGCTAGCTGGGGGGGGGGTCTCTTATGGTGTATTTGTTTGTATATATGTACATACATGTTTATTTTTTGTGTTTGCCTTCTACTATTTTGGGAACATTGGCATTTATCCAAAATTTAGCTTTCCAAGAGGGCAATTGGCATCTGGGGCAAGAAACACTGAGGAAAATGGCGTCGGCTGATGCCTTTATACCCGAAGACCAGCAGAGATGACGTCGGGTGGAGTGCGACATCAGCCGAAGCCAGACCCAGACTTTGGAATCCGGCAGACCGAAGGGCTGCCTGACGACAGGACAACCCATTTGTTATGACTGCAGATGCTATCCAGTTCGGACATCTACATTTATGGTAGGTACAAAACTGTACTTTTTAGAAAGAACTGAAGATGAGAAAAGTCGTCTGTCGAATATCGGTAGTGCAAAGAATTTCTTTGGAAGCCGGTGCCTGCACAGCGGCTCCGGACCCATCCAGGGTAGAGACATCCAAAGGTTCTGTAGTCAGAAAAGAGTCTCATGGCATACCAGACTCCGAACGGGTCTCTTTAGCAGCCTGCAAATCCATCGATGTGGGCATCAGGGGCTGCGAAAGCCCCTCACTGAGTACCGGTGAATTGGCGACTAGCTTAACAGAAGCATCGGCAGTTTTGGACCTATGTGGTCTGTCTCTGTCTTTATCTTTACATTTTTTCAGAAGATCGGTAGTCTGATGGCTTACCGAAGCAATTTCGGAATACAGAGATCAAGAGAAAAAGTGTTTAGCTACAATAAGGGCCTGACGATGAATAGTTTGGTAGTTGAACAAGGCACAAAACCAACAGCGAGGGACATCGTGGTCTGGGCCTGAACAGGTGACGCAGTAAGAATGGAAATCTGTGTGGTATTTGCTTTCTACAGGCGAGACAATTAACTTTTTCTAACATCGGTTGGAGCAGGAAAAAAGGATCCCAAATTGGGTACTTGGCTTTAAAAGACTTCAACTTCAGTTTCGGAAATTAAAACTCAGGTAGTGGCCAACCGGCACTCGTGCGAACTACTTTTGCTTCAGGCTGGAGCGACGGCAACCGACGCAGAAATACTAAGCCTCTGGTATTCAGGCCGACTAAGGGCTAACCCTGGCAGGATAACCCAAGTGTGATGACTGCAACAGTGAAACATGAAGAACATCCTAGAATTCATGCTGTCCCACACACCAGTCAGTATATCTGACACTGAGCAGGTTGTCAGCATGCACACCTCACCTCCTTCACCACCTAAACCAACACACATGCCTACATACATTTGCAGAGGCCCTCATCAGAAGCCTACCTAAACATCAGAGACCTCCCAAACACAAGCACATTTCACATAATGCTTCCTCTGCAAAACACATTACATATAATAGCTCACACGCCAGTGTCTCATCAGACAAGCTCCTGAGGTAAAACACAAAACCAAATATCTTCGTCATAGGCGACTCCATTGTGAGATGCACAGATGCCCTACTCACCAGTTTGGATAAGGAAAAGATCATGGTCTGCTGTAGGGTGCCAGGATCCGCCACATCACACATGCACTCAAGTCTCTCAACAGCAGGTACTGTTATGATTCATAGTCCATGTTGCTGTGAATGACTTGAGACTAACCTTACTGGACTATATGAAGAGACATGATTGAACCCTTTGTTTCCCAGGCAGGCATGTCCCCTGCTTTAAGCAACATTTTACCTTCACCTAGGATGATGCTTCATTACAAACAAAAAATGAGTGACTTCAATAATTGGCTTCATTTCTGGTGTCATTCTAAGGGGATCCAATACCTGTCAGCCTGGGATGACATGATAGACCAACCTCAATGCTTTGCCAGAGATGGTCTTCATCTGTCACCTTTGGGATTTCTGTTACTGGCTATGGCTCTTGCCATCCCCATCATGCCTTTTTAGGCAGTGCCACAAGGGCAAAACACCCAGTGAAATAAGACCATCTAAAAACTAACTCGGGGTTATGCTCCTGAAAGCTGAGTCTGTGTGAAAGTGCACTCAGTGGAAGCTGTCCTTACCCTGGAAGATGCTAAAATCTGTGCAGTCATGGAGACCTGGTTTAAGGCTGTGGAAAGCACCCCAGCCTTACCAGGTTACAATTCCTTTCACACATTCAGACCTCAAACTGAAGGTGTGAGAATTAAGGGAGGTGGTGTATCAGTATTCATAAGACAAGTACACTTCAAGACTAGTTAAACAGCGACTCCCATGAATTACTGCATGTGCAATTTACTGTTGGTAAGACCCCTCTTCAAATCATTGCCAGCTGTTGGACTCCCTCCATGAGCCGGAACACCTACTCTGCCTCCATGCATCTACTTGAGTCGATCAAGATACATCCAAACACCCTGGTTTTGGGTGACTTTAATTACATGTTTATTGACTGGGTTAATTATACGTGACCTAACACTCTGACCCAAAGGTTCCTGGACTTCATTAACTCCAGTGCCCTGGACCAGCTAGTTGACACCCCCACAAGGGGCTTATTCTGGATCTGATGCTCAACAACATGGAGGATTGTTGTACCACCTCGTGTGCTGCCCACCCTGGTTGCCATCTGACCACAACTCAATCTTGCTGGAGGTAACAATACCAGACCCCCCCCAACAGCAACTAGACTGAAAAACTTCAAGACCAATTACGACCTCTTACGTGATGGCATAAATAGCTTCATACCCCCTCCCCCTACTGATGGAGAGATTACCTATGCTGAGACATGCACTAATGCTTTATATGAGCATCTATACATTTGTATTAACTCTGCCATACCTAATAGGCCCAAAGCAAGATCCTCATGGAAGAAATAACCCCCCTCGTGGACATCACCCATTAACAGGTTATACAATAAGAGAGAGAAATTGCTAAGAGTAGGAAGTTTGTCTCAAACTTGGAAGCACTCCCTCCTCAACTTAAATAGGCAAATAAGACATCTTGTAAAGTCCTCTAATGCTACTTATGAATCCAAATTAACATCCCTAAATAAGGAAAACCATAAATCATTCTTTAGCTATATACAAAACCTCAAAAGTAAAACCCAGATTTGCACAGAACTTGTAGTTCATGTTACTACATGTACAGAACTGGTGGATGTCTTTCCATTCTCATGTTACATTATTCAAAAACCTTGGGTTATCCTGTGATAGTTACCCGAATGTCTGGCCAGTATACAAAAGCTTCTAGTCACTGCTAGGTACGCGAGACATCTGACGGTCGAGGGTGCATGGGCCATAAAAGTGACATCTGCACATACCTTTCCTTGGAATTCTCTGCCGCCAGTCGAACATCAGCTCTTCCTGCCATCCCATTGGGGCTGTTTTTTTCTGATTCTTTTGTGTCATCACTGCATGCTTGTTTAGGTACGTCATTCAGGAAAGGAAAGTGCAGATGTGGACATCAGATCCCCCATGAAGATGCCCATGAGCTCTGTCTTTTATACTTGGGACCTACACACAGCCATAGCTCTCAACCTTCCATCTCCAGAATGAGGAACACTAGCCTTCATAATGTGGAACAAATGGGCAAAATGTGGAACACTTACTAATGGCTTACTAGCAACTTCAGCTAGGAGCTAGTCATAGGATGGGTTAAACTATGATTTTTTTTGTAAGAAAGAAAGAACTTTTGATGAATTAATGCGATTTATTTCTATTTACCATGGATTTCACTTTAAAAAATTCCCAGCGCTGAATGTGTTACAGACCCTTTCAATGTGGAACTTCGAGGAACATAAACTCTTTAAGACCTCAAATGAGGTATGTTCCTCGTAATGAGGTACACTTGAGAGGCATGCACACAGCCATCAAACTTGCATAATCTGTCAGGCTTTTGTACCCAAGACGCACTGCAGTCATCTGCATGCCCTTAACATTTACTTAGAAAATGAGCATCTTAAACACCTGGAGCTAGCGATGGAAGGGCCGTCCAGTCAGATTGTAGAGCCACCCAGAAAGAAAACCAAAGTCTCCAGGCCTGAACTGCTGCTGCACCTCCTCCACTCAACATCCCTCTTGTGACTGACATTCGCCTGGATGAACATTTGGAATCTGTCGAAATAGGGTGTAGTGGGTAGCATTTGGGAGGCCCCAGAACCTAGGGCGGAAAGCATGTCCATGGAGGTCTTGCAGATGGCCGATGACGACTAGGGGGAACCTCGGCTTGTTACGGCCATCTAGTCTCTTCCACTGCTTCAGAGCAAACAGAATCTAGGCTGTCCTTAAGCCCTTTGCCTTCCCTGAAAAAGAAGCAAAAGACTAAACATGTCTATCCCTCCAGAAAGCCAGCCTGACTGGCAGGCCTTTTCCTAGAGCCTGTTTAATGCTTTTATGGCCTTAAGGGCTGCTATCCCTGCTTCTCCTCTGGCTGCCCCCCACTTAGTCCCAGGCCTCAGTTTGAGGACACTGTCCAACCTGAAGCTGAGGATTCTTAAGACTCCTCTTCAGAGGATTCTGTTATGTGTCTGAGATGCCATCCCCTGTTTGGTATGACTCCCCAGGAGAGGACCTAATCTTTGGTGAGACCATCTCAAAAATGAGAGCATATTTTAAGTGGGATTCCTCTGAAATGTTAGATGTCCAAAAAAGATGCTATGAGCTCTTGCAGATGGACTCTCCTCCTCCTCCTGTCATTCCTCCAGTCTTACCAGCCATCTTGGATGCTTTCAATGCAGTCTCTGTAAACCCTGATTCCCAACCACCTGTCCCTTGAAGACTTGACAGGTTCTATAAGGTCCCGGAAGGGGCAAAATTCCTGATTAAATGTTCTGTTGCAGACTCTGGCACTGTTTCAGTTCCCTCCACCTCTGTCCTTCCCACAGACAAGGACAGTAAGATAATGGAGCACATTGGCAAAAAATGTTTACACCAATGCTACCCTGGTCTTTAGGGCAGTAAATTACCAGACAGACATGTCCAAGTATGCCCTGGCCCTTTTGACTCTGGTCCCCAAGCTTTTGGCAGATCTCCCTGACTCACCTCCCAAGGCTCAAAAATGTAGCCTCATCTCATTGTCTTAATTTACAAGACATTCAGTGAGATGCAGCTATGATGCTGAAGAAGCCTGACAGATCTGCAGCCTCTGCCTCCGTCCTTAGAAGATACTCATGGTTAAGATTTACAACCCTTACCTAATGATATTAGTGGATGCTTCCCTGGATAATTCTGACCTTTTTGGGACTAACGTGGCTGAACTATTCAAGACCCTTCAACAAAAGGGGAAGGAACTCCAGGACGTCAAACATTTGTCTCCCCTCTCCTCAAATTTCATAGGCACTACCCCACCAAAACCCAGTTCATTAGGAAACACTCTGCTCCAACCACCCATTCTAGGAGCAGAAAGAGCTCCAGGAAGCAGCAGACTGCTTCCAAGTCTGCTTTGAATCTTGCCCAGAAACCTCAGTTTCAGGACAAAGACTACCTGCCTTTGCTGCCCACCTCCTCACCCCTGTCCCTAAGGCGCTCTCACTGTCTTCCAGTTTGGAAAAGCATTACCTCAGACAGGTGGGTTTTGTCCATTATAGAAAAAGGTTATTTCGTGACTTGGATCAAGGGCATCCCACAGCCACCCAAAGACCAGCTCACCCTTTTCCAGCCAGTCATAGACAGCCCTTCAAAAGACCATGCAACCCGTCCCCCTGGCAGAAAAGGGATTTTTTGCTCCAGACTCTTCCTAGTCCCAAGGAAGGATGGACCATGGAGACTTATCCTGGATCTCTCCCCCCACCTCAACTTTTTCTTGCAAGTACCCACTTTTTGTATGCTTACTCTCCAGACAGTCTTTCCCTTGGTAATGCCTCCGGGATTTCTATCCATTTTAGACATAAAGGATGCCTACCTGCACATCCCTATAAGGCCCAACTACAGGAAATATTTACGTTTTTCTGTGGGTTCCTCAAAGTTTTAGTTCTCTGCCTTGCCCTTTGGACTTTCTACAGCTCCAGGGGTAGTCACCAAGTGCCTGGCTCCAGTGGTTGCTTATTGCAGGATCCAAGGGATTAAAATTTTTCCATACATGGACAACCTCCTGATACAGGCAGAATGTTCCAGATCCCTACACCACCAACTACACATGGTTATTTCCATCCTGCAGGCACTGGGATTCGACCTTACCCCAAGTCCACCCTAAATCCCTCCTGAGACCAAGTTTTCCTGGGGTGCAGAATAAGGACAGATGTCACGAGAACATTCCTTCTACCACAAAAGGTGGAAAATCTAAAGCAATACCTGATCTGATGTAAATCTTCATTCCTTACTGATAGGACTTTGGTTCCGACCTCGGAACCAACTCGGCCAATATATAAGCTTGCACCAGCCAAAAACTCTCGAGCTAGGTCCACCCATAATGCCCTTCTCCTTTCACCAGATCTCGTTTGTCACCTACTTTTCAAGATGTGCCAAGCCAGCTCTCTCAGCTAAGTGATAACATTTTTTTGATATATACCTTGTTAAATCTTTCTAGCCTTTCGTTTTTCTTAGCGAAAGTTTTCTCTGTTTCTACACTTCATCTGTAACCTTTTTCTTCCTTTTCCTACTCTTTTTTTTTTGGGGGGGGGGCTCTATGTCATATAATCAAACTTCCAAAATTTCGAACACCATATGTTCGAACTTGGAAGTTCGAAATATGACATCGAAAACTCAGAACACAAATTTTTTCCCAGGGAAAACAATTCACTGTTCTGAAAAACACACACAACACAAGCACACCAAAAACCTAATAAACCTACACTAAACCTTACATACACAACTATCCATGCACCCTAACCCTAAAGTCCGTCGCTGTCGCACACTTACCTTACCAGCACCGTAACCCTAAAGTCCGTCACTATCACACACTTACCTTACCCGCGCCCTAATCCTAAAGTCAGTCACTATCGCACACTTACCTTACCCGCACTCTAACCACATTTGTCACACTCACCCACTTACCTTAACCCGATCCGTAACTTTCCCACCACAGTAGAAAAAATGTCGAAGCTGCAGAAACAGCCAACTGAATTCTTTTCCTAGGGAAAAATTCTTATTTCTGCGGCTTCAACATTTTCAAACTTCCCAGTTTGAACATCTCGTATTCCGCACATATGCTCACTCGATTAAATGACATAGACCCTTTTTTTGGATAGTGTTAGTACCATTGTTGGTACGGCCCCTTCCTTACCCTTGTGGTAATTACCTTACTATCGTTGGTATTTCCTTTCTCTTTATTCTTTAAAAAAAAAAATAATATAAATTTGGATATTTCTCCCTTCTGTGTGTGTATCTGGTATCTGCTTTGATCGTATTGTATTTCTGTTTTGTTTTCCTTTCTAAATACTTAGGCTCTTCAATATGGCTGACAAAAAAGGAACAACCAGGTTCAAACAGTGTGACAAGTGTGGGCGAAAGATGCCTAATTTGGACAGACATCTTTCATGCGTCTACTGTCATGGAGTTGCCCATCTCCAGATACAATCTCCTTTTGATCTATGTAGAAACTTTAGTGCTCGCACTCTCGCAGAGTGCAAGAATAAACTGATTCTCAAGGCTTTATTAAAACCCCCTTTTTCGGAGGCCTTTTCTGAGGTGGAGGTCTCACCAACTCCCAGGAAAGGTGAGAAAAAGAGAACCCACTCGTTTCCGGCTTACCCGAGTTCTACTGAACTGAAACGTTCTCAGGCTGTATCGGAACCAAAAAATATCCAAAATGTCTGCACCGACTACTTCGGCTCCTGAGCCTATGGCTAGCTGTACAGTGCCAAAGTTGTTAACTATGGAACCGACGACACTTATATCTGCTTCAGTACCCAACTGTATCTTCAACAGCAGAGACCTTCTCGACACTGACAATGACTTCCTTCATAGCTCCATCCTTGGTGCCACAACCTGAAATTTTCCCCAGGACCAGATACCTACTATAGACCCCTTCATTGGACAACAGTATAGTCCCTTTCTTGAGAGACCAGACTCTCCTTCTGGAGTATCAACATGGTCCACAAGAAGTCTTTCTGAAATGGTTGTGAGACTTGTCGATCAGCTCTTGGCAACTAGAGGAATTCCGACCCCTACCAAGACTTCACTCCCATCTGGAGCAGAAGTTTTCTCTGCACGGACTCCAACATATCCTCCTTCAACCTCTTAGACTTTGGAGCCCTCTGTACCGATGTCTACCCCGGTGCCTGTGCCTTCGGTTCTTGTGACTATTCCTTCCACGGTTCCGGAGCCTTCCCTGTGGACTTTGCTCCACCTGGAGCTGGTCCACCCTTGGGACTCTGACTGGTCTGTCGGTGCCATGACCCCTAGTTTGGCACCAATTTTTTATGTGACGTCCTCTACTTCTCTGGCTGGTCCGGCAGATGTTCTTCGTGTTTCACTGTTGCAGTCATCACATTTAGGTTATCCCTGCCAGGGTAGCCCTCAGTCAGTCCGAATACCAGAGA
The DNA here is from genome assembly GCF_019279795.1 of Protopterus annectens. Taxonomy (NCBI): domain Eukaryota; kingdom Metazoa; phylum Chordata; order Ceratodontiformes; family Protopteridae; genus Protopterus; species Protopterus annectens. The sequence continues at coordinate 317,693,506 of NC_056735.1, forward strand.
CTTAGTATTTCCGCGTCTGTTGCCATCACTCCAGGACTGGCATCAGGTCGTCAGTGTTATAAAAATACACCGAACCCACAGACATTGCTCAGTGTTATAAAAATACACCGAACCCACAGACATTGCCAACATCCTAGCTGACAGGTTCAGCGCAAATTTCTCCCCCCCTCCCCACCAAAAGGGCAAATATCTATCCCAGCAGAGTGCTGCCCCCCTGACATTTCAGATGCTCAGGTAAGAGCCGCCCTCTCCAAAGCAAAAAATACAGCATCAATGGGACCAGACGGTGTCCCAGGCTGCGCCCTACATGAACTCCAAGAAGAGCTAAACCCAAACATAAAACTACTGTTCAATCTCAGCCTTACTACAGGATATGTACCCAAAGAGTGGCGTACAGCAACAGTGGTCTCTCTCCACAAAGGTGGTGCTTCAATGGATCCTGAAAACTATCGCCCCATAAGCCTGACTAGCTTGGTCTGCAAAGCTATGGAAAGGATCATCATAGACCTCATAAATAAAGATATTGGGGACCTACAGACACTGGATCCTACCCAGTTCGGCTTTAAGGGCAGATCCTGCCTCTTAAACCTGGTTGATTTCTTTGAAACAGTCACCAAGGCCATTGACGAGGGGAAGGTGGTCCACACAGCCTACCTGGACCTCGCAAAAGCCTTCAAAACAATACCCCACTCGGGCATTATAGATAAGCTCACCAGCTTAAATATAAACCCCTATATCAGTAGATGGGTTGCAAACTGGCTCAAGGACAGAACCCACATGGTTAGAATTTCTGGAGCCATGTCAGACTCCAAACCAGTTACAAGTGGCGTCCCACAAGGCTCAGTCCTGGGACCTCTCTTGTTCGGTATATATTTCTCGGAGGTACAGGCCAACACGGAAGGACTGTGGCTGACCAAGTTCGCAGATGACTGCAAACTAGGCGCCATAATCAACTCTCCAGCCGACACAAGCATCCTACAAAAGGGCCTAATAGAAACAGACAACTGGTGCCAGAGCCATGGCCTCAAGCTAAACGCCAAAAAGTGTATAGTCATCCCCTTTGACAAAAACAAAGTGCCCACAAATTACCACATAGGTAGTAATTCATTAAGTACGGAATAAGTAATCAGGGACCTGGGGACCCAAGTTGATAGCAATCTCATTTGAAAACCACGTGGCCAAAGTGGTTAGAATAACATTTTATATAGCCCACCTAATCATGAAGGGATTCACATCTAGATCAGGGGAGGTCATCGTGCCTCTCTACTCATCCCTCATCAGGCCCATAATTGAGTACAATGCCCCTTTTGTGATGTACCTTACCAGACACCTGCAGCAACTGGAAAGACCCCAAAAGTACCTCACCAAAAGGATCAAAGGGCTCAAACAGATGCCGTATGCTGCCCGGTTAAAAAAACTCCAGCTCTACTCAGTGGCATACCGCCTGCTCAGAGGCGATCTGTGCCTGACATTTAAAGCCATGTCCAACCCAGAATTAATGGACATGCTGCACCTCAGAAAATCCAAATCCCATCAAGCTACGCTCTCGAGAGACTTGAACCTCAGCACTGAAATAAATAGGACATGCTGGAGGGACAGATTCATAACCCAGAGGCTCCCTTCACTCTGGAGTAAAATCCCAGTCCAGGTTAGGCAGAGTCCCTCATTGACTCTCTTCAAGAGGAATCGTGATGAATGGATGGGTGATCGTAGGTTTACCCCGGGTATCACTTCTGTGTCACTGTTAGACAGAGGCACAGTATACTAACCTCGAAAAAGGGCATAGCAAAATTCATTTAAAATGGGTGGCGAAAGCCAAACACACTCTGGCTAGGATTATAAATGCCCTAGGGCAGATAGCCTAGTATGAACCTATAAATTAAGGCAGCCAACGCCATTACATCAGTCTTTCTTGCCAGGGAGCCCAAAGCAGTAGCAATTCGCTCGAGTGCCAGTCAGCTGCTACCTGAGTTTTTCGTTTTCGAAATTGAAGTTGAAGTCGTCTAAAAGTTAAGTACCCCATTGGGGATCCTTTTTTCTTGCTGTAACCAATGTCAGAAAAAATTAACAGTTGTCTTGCCTGTGGAAAGCAAATACCACACTGAGATTTTGATTCCTATTACATCACTTGCTTAGGCCCAAACCACAACGTCCTCCACTGTCACTTTTGTGCTCTGTTCAATGCCAGAACTATACGTCATCGGGCCCTTATTGTAGTTAGATATTTTCGCTCAGTCCCCTAATTCTGATATGGCTTTGATAAGCCATCCGACAGCAGATCTTCTGAAGATAGATACAGACTGCACAAGTCCAAAACCGCCGACGATGCTTCCGTTAAGCTGGTTGTCAGTTCTCCGGTCCTCAGTGAGGCGCTTTTGTGCCCCCTGATGCCCACTTCTGTGGATTTGCAGGCTGCTACCGAGACTCTTTTAGAGTCTGGTGTGCCATGAGACTTCATCGACTGAGGATCCTGCGGATGTCTCTACCTTTGATGGGTCTGGAGCTGCTAAGCAGGCACCAGCTTCTGCGGAAGTATTTTGCACTACCGATTATCGACACAGACCGACTTCTTCAGCAGCTACCGTTCTTTTGAAAACTACCGAGTTTCTAAGGCCCAGGGTACAAACCACACCCAAGCAACTGACAACCCAATCTCAGGCACCTACTTTCTTGCCTCAGTCTCACATGCTTAAAATGGAGGAAGACCTTAGAATGCTTATCAGGGGAAGCCAGGCTACCCCTTCCAAAAGAAAAAAGTATACACCTCTGCTACTCTTGCTAATAGAGCGCTAAAGTTGTCAGTTGCATATGCTGAAATATCAGCAACATACCATGGAACTCCTCAAAAAATATCTTCCTTTCCTGCTTGTGCAGAAAATAGTTACAAGAGTTAATGCATTCTGCAAGTCAAGTAACTAAGTGCACCTTACAATGTGGTTTTGATAGCCCAGAAGCATCTTGCAGGGCAGCAGTCACTGGTTCTGTCCTTGGAAGGCATGCTTGGTTAAAAGAACAACCCTTGCTAGACCATGCCAAATCCAAATTATTGTTTGCACCACTGCACAAAGACAACTTATTTGGCACCAAGGCAGAGGAGGTCTTAAAAAAGATGGAAGAAAAAGCTAAATCAATGCAGACAGACTTCCTGCAGGACCAGCCACCAAGGTTCAGTAGGCATTACTCCTCCAAGCACTGGTCCTTTCCTGCCCCCTCCAGGTCAGCTCTGCCCAGACCACAGGGAAGCAAGCCCCCAGACAGCAGCCCCAGGGAATGTAGAGATCTAAGCAATGGAGTTCACCCTCTTCAAAACCAGGGAGTGCTAAGCAACTCCCTTATGGTAAGAACTCTCAATGACTTCATGCTTCCACCCCCTCCCTCTTCCCACCTGCTCTTACCCCTAGGAGGAAAACTCTCCTTCCACGCAAGCACCTGGGCCACCATTACCAACGACGGCTGGGTCGTCAACATAGTGTCCCAGGGATAGAAATTTTATTTCCACACACTACCAACTCCAAAAGGGTTCCCAGATTTTCCGCCATACCAGTGGGCAGAGGCCAAAATGCAAGTCCTTTCCCTGCTCTCGATGAGGGCAATACAGCATGTTCCTGTAAAACAGGTAGGCCAAGGTTTCTACTCCATACTCTTTCTGGTACCCAGAAAAGAGGGTACCTGGTGCCCCATCCTCTATCTATCCATTCTAAACACTTTCCTGGTGATACCAAAATTCAAAATGCTCACCATCCAGCAACTTCTACCTATGCTGTCCGAGGATGCTTGGTTAGCCACCTTAGACCTAAAAGAGGCCTACTTACGCATCCCAATCAGGGAATCTTGCAGGAAATATCTCCGTTTCAGGGTAGGATCACTGCACTTCCAGTTATCTCTGTGCTTCCCTTTGGCTTATCCACTGCTCCCAGAGTTTTCACAAAATGCCTGGCTCATGCTGTTGCTTTTTGCAGACAAATATTCAAATTTACCCATACTTAGACAATTGCCTGATTCAGGCAGGCAGTCAGGAAAAGCTGCTAAAGCATCTGACCTTTGTAAAGGACCTACTGACCTCCCTAGGATATACTATCAACGAAAAGAAATCCAGACTAGTACCCACGCAAAAAATTGTATTCCTGGGCGCCAGCCTGGACACTGCATCCCAGATGGCATTCCTTTCACCAGAAAAACAAACCTACCTGATAACCTACTTCTCTCAACTAGCCACCAGACCCCAGTTATCTGCAAGGAAAATCCTGCAAGCTCTGGGGTTCATGGCTTCTTACATTCTACTCATTCCATATACCAGACTACATATGAGGAAACTACAGTGGTACCTAAAAAGCCTTTGGTGTCAACACTCCCAAGACCTGGAAACTTATACCAATGATATCTTGCTTAAGGAAAGATTTCCTTTGGTGGGCAGCAGCATGCAACCACTACAAGGGACTACCCTTCTCACAACCCCACGCCGCCCAGACCCTCACCACAGACGCATCAGACTATGCCTGGGGTGCACACCTGGACGGCAGGTGCATTCAGGGCCAATAGAGCCCAAGCCAAATACATCTGCACCTCGACCAAAAAGAGGTGTTAGCTGTTCAGCAAGCTCTGACAGCCTTCAGATCCCAACTCTCCCCAGGGCCTCTACTGATCAAATCAGACAACACCACTGTGATATGGTATATCAACAAGCAGGGAGGGACTCGCTCGTACCCTCTCTGCAGACTCACCATGACCCTTTGGCACACAGCCTCAGCCATGCAACTACACCTTCTAGCACAATTCCTGCCAGGCTCTCAACTCTCTGGCAGATAACTTAAGCAGAAATCTTCTAGACGCACACGAGTGGCAGCTAGACCAAAGAACCTTCACCCTTGTTGCCCAGAAATGGGGCACCCCGAAGGTTGACCTCTTTGCTTCCCACTCCAACCATCAGCTCAGCAAATTCTGCACCAGGGAAACTCACAGCAAGGCCTGGAAAGTGGATGCTCTATCCTTCCAGTGGGTCAACCTCTCGGTCTATGCATTTCCCCCTCTACCGCTCATTACAAGGGTACTGCTCAAAATAAGAGAGGAAAATCGAGGACAATCCTGATTGCCCCAGACTGACCACGCCAGCACTGGTGCCCTCTGCTGTGAAGTCTGTCACCACTGCCACCATGGCATCTCCCTCAGATCCCAACACTCCTGACCCAGAGGAATGGAGAATTCATGCATCCCCAATTGCTGACCCTCAGTCTGGCAGCGTAGCTTATTTCCTGAAAACTGCACAAGCTGCCAATCTAAGCAAACAAGTTCTAGATGTACATGAGACCAGACACCTTAACACTAGAAAGTCTTATGCTGACAAGTGTAAAAGGAAACAAGCTAAGGGAGCCGGAACTGCACAGCCCTCGCTACCTCTCATCCTGGATTAACTGGCTGACCTACTACACGGGGATCTATCCTTCTCTTCCATTAAAATTCATGCCTCCGCCGTCTCTGCTCATGTCAGCACAGAGCCACCTCTTTTCTCCCACAGTCTCAAATAGTTCATAAGAGGGGAAAACAACATGAGGCCACCCAGAAGAGCACCTACCCCAGCTTGGGACATTGACTTTGTTTGAAAAAACTCACCCTGCCCCCCTTTGAACCAGCAGCATCAGCAGAGTTAAAGTTAATCTCTTGAAAGACAGCCTTGCCTTCTGGCCATCACTTCAGCTAGAAGAGTATCTGAGCTAGAAGCACTAATGGCTGTAGAGCCCTTCATCATTTTCCACGCTGACAGGGTCTCCCTCAGGACTAACCCATCCTTCATGCCAAAAGTGGTGTCCAGTGTGGCTCTCAACCAATCCATTCATTTGACGCCCACCTTTTTTTCCTAACCCCCAAAACAAGGGGGAAAGGATTCTGCACCCTTTAGATGTGTATAGACAGCTCGGATTCTACCTAGACAGGACTAAATCATTTAGGAAAACTGGTCAATTGTTAGTCAGCTTTGCTACAGGGGCAGAGGGCAAGGCCATATCCAAACAAACCATTTCCAAATGGATAGCATACTGCATCCATTTCTGCTACAAGCAGCATGGGAAACCCCTCCAAGGGGGTCAGGACACATTCTACTAGAGTAACCTCCACCTCTGCAACTTTCCTCAGAGGGGTTCCCACTAGGGACATCCTGGAGGCTGCAACATCTGTTCATACCTTCACCAAGCATTACCACCTGCCTATCTTCTCCAAATCCAGGGCAGGCTTTGCCACAGCAGTCTTGCAGGGCATCCTAGCCAGACCCCAGTCTTCTTGACTGCCTCCTCCCTTTTCTTCAGCTTTGGGAATCAACCCAAATGGGATGACCAACAGTGAAACACAAAGAAAGTACAGTTGTGTACACTTAACATAAATGTAGATGTTCGAGTGTATTCACTGTTGCAGTCATTACATTTAGGGTAATCTGCTGGAAGGTTGCCCTCAGTCGGCCTGAATTCCAAAGTATTGGGTCCTGCGTCGGTTGCTGTCTTCTCTTCCATGACATCAGGTCATCAGGGGTATAAAACAATGAGCCAACGCCATTTTCTTTAGTTTTTCTTGCCCCCAATATCGGGTGCCCCCAAAAAGGTAGCAATATTTTATATATATATATATATATATATATATATATATATCTGTATACATGCATCAATATAAACTTTAATCTACAAGCAAATACACCACATAGGTTGTAGAAGATAGAGAAGGAAAGATAAACTGTAGAATGACAGGGGGATGGCGGGAGGGTAACCTGGACTGCAACAGTGAATACACTCGAACATCTACATTTATGGTAAGTGTACACAACTGTACTATGTTCTTCGTGTTTCACTGTTGCAGTCATTACATTTGGGTAGAATCCCAAAGCTATGGTTGGGAGGCTAGAGCTAAACAGCATTAGGTGCGGCTATAAGGCCCTGCAGCACTGCAGTGGCAAAGCCTGCCCTGGACTTAGAGTAGAGAGGCAAATGGTAGTACTTTGTAAAGGTGTGAACAGAACTCCAAGTAGCAGCCTCTAGAATGTCTTTGGTTGGTGGTACTCTGAGAAAAGCTGCTGAAGTAGCTGCAGCTCTGGTGGAATGAGACCTAATTCCCTTGGGCACAGGTTTACCATGGTGTAAGTAGCAGAAACAGATGCAGTGGCTTGTCCACTTTGAAATTGTCTGCTTTGTGATAGCTCTTCCTTCTGATCCTGCAGCATACAACACTAGTAATTGCTCCGTTTTTCTTAGAGCTTTAGTCCTGCTCAAGTAGAATTTTAGCTGTCTGTGTACATCCAAGGAATGCAGAATTCTTCTCCCCTTTGTTCTGCGGATTTGGATAAAAAGTTGGCAGATGAATTGTTTGGTTAAGAGCCACACTGGAAGCCACCTTAGGCATAAAAGTAGGATTTGTCCTCAGAGACACCCTGTCTGGGCAAAATATGATAAAAGGCTCTACAGCCTTGATGGCCTGTAGCTCTGAAACTCTTCTTGCTGAAGTAATTGCTAGTAGCAGAGCTGTCTTCCATGATAAGAACTTTATATCAGCGGTAGCAGCTGGTTCAAATGGAGGCAGGGTGAGCTTTTCCAACATATAATTGAGGTCCCATGCAGGTAATGGTGATCTTCTAGGAGGCCTTAGATTTTTGGCTCCTCTAAGACACTGATTTAGTAAAGGATGAGAAAAGATTTGTGGCTCTGTATTGGAATGAGCCGAAATGGCAGAGGCATGGATTTTGATTGATGAGAAAGATGGGCCTTTGTCAAGCATCTCAGTTAAGTATTGTAATATCTGAGGAATATGTGGTTCTGATGTATCAGTTCCTTGTGATTGATTCCAAGCACAGAATCTCTTCATTTGTCAGCATAAGATTTTCTAGTACTAGGCCTTCTGGCTTCCAAAATGACATCCATCACAGCTTTACTGAGCGGTGTCGTTCGTATGATTATATGATTAGCCATACTGCCAGGTTCAGTGTCTGTAGTTGATTGTGCAGAATCTGATTGTTTTGCTGGGACAGTAGTTGTGGCCTTTGAGGCAAGGTCCAAGCTGGGTATTGAGACAAGTTCCTTAGGATTGGGTACCAGTATTGGCGGGGCCAGTCCGGGGCAATTAATATCATCTTTGACTTCAATTGTCTGACTTTTAGGAGGACCTTGAGTGGAAGAGGCAGAGGAGGAAAGGCGTAAACTGACAGGTTTTTCCAACTGAAGGATAGGGTGTCCACTTTCCATGCTTGTCTGTGATAAGACCTTCTGCAGAATCTTTTCAATTGATAATTTTGATGAGAGGCAAATAGATCTATGTCTGGGCTCCCTCATTTCTCTGTTATGCTGAATACTTGTGGATTTAGTTTCCACTTGTGAGGGTCCATAAGGTTTCTGCTTAAATCGTCTGCCAGAGTGTTTTGTTTTCCTGGCAGGAATTGAGCTTGAAGATGTATTTGGTACGTCAAAGCTGTGTCCCACAGTGCCATGGCTAATCTGCAAATGGGGGTATGAGTGTGTGCTCCCTTGCTTGTTTATATACCACATGACTGTGGTGTTGTCTGTCTTTATCAGTAGTTGTCCTGGATGAAGTAAGTCCTTGAAGGCTGTTAGGGCATTTTAAACAGCTAGCATCTCTTTCTGGTTGATATGTAGATGCATTTGTTTTGGTGCCCATATGCCCTGAATGCATCTTTCTGCCATGTGGGCCCCCCAGGCATAATCTGATGCGTCTGTTAAGGTTTGGCTGTCAGGAGGTAGAGTGAAGGGCCGTCCACTGTTTTGGTGACAGGCCTTAGCCCGCCATAGAAACTCCTGTTGCAGGCAGAGAATGAGAGGAATCATTGTTTCCAGACTGTGTGAATGTTGACTCCATAAACTTTTTAGGTACCACTGAAGTTTCCTCTTATGCAGTCTTGCATATTGAATTAGTAGGATGCAGGATGCCATGAAGCCCAGAGCCTGCTGAATTTGTCTTGCCGAAGACTGGGTTTTTGTTGCCATCCGTTTGAGTAAGTAGTCAGTTGCCTTTGTTTGTCTGGCGTGAGGTAAGCCATCTGGGCAGTTGTATTCAAGCTTGCACCCAGGAATGTTATCTTTTGAGAGGGTACCAGCTGTGATATTGTGTACCCTAGGCATGTTAGAAGCCTTTTCACAAACACCAGGTGTCGAAGAAGAGTGTCATTGTTCTCTGCTTGAATGAGACAGTCGTCCAAGTAAGGATATATTTGTATACTTTGTCTGCATAGTGCAATTACTGGTGCCAGACACTTTGTAAAGACCCTGGGCGCAGTAGATAAGCCAAAGGGCAGTGCAGAGAATTGGTAATGCATTAAGCCAGCCTTGAATCTGAGGTATCTTCTGCACGACTGTCTTATTGGGACATGCAGGTCTGCCTCTTTTAGGTCTAAAGTCACCAGCCAAGCATTCTTGCCCAGCATGGGCAGAAGCTGCTGCAAAGTCAGCATTTTGGAATGTCCAGGTATGTGTTCAAAATTGATAAATCCAGTATTGGCTGCCAGGCCTTGTCCTTTCTGGGTACCAAGAACAGTCGAGTAAAAACCTTGTCCTTTTTCCTGTTCTGGTACTGGCTGAAAGGCCCCCATATCCATGAGGACGTAACCTGTTTCTATGCCTCTGCCCATTGATTTTTTGGCAGATCTGGCCAACCATTTGCCATTGGCAGTGTGTGGAAATGGAATCTGTATCCCTGTGATACGATGTTTAGTACCCACTTGTCCTGGATTATTAACTGCCAATTTTGAGCAAAAAGTGCTAATTTTCCCCCTATGGGTGCTGCCAAAAGATAACTGCTTGGTGTAGGCAGAGGGAAGTCATTGGGATTGCTTTCTGTAGGTTTGCGCTTTATCTCCTCCAGATTTGGAGGTGGATGCGCTCCATTGCTTTGACCTGTATGAGTCTTGCGCCTGGTATCTGGAACCCTTAGGGTGTCTGGATTTGCTCCTTTCAGCTCTGTCTGACACAGGAAAGGACCAATTTTTTGTAGACTAGTGTCTACTGAATCTTGTCTGCACTTGTAAGAAGTCTTTAACAGTTTGCATAGACTTAGCTTTGTCTTCCATTTTCTTTAAAACCTCTTCTGCCTTAATACCAAACAGAGAATCATGCTGTAAAGGTGCATCTAGCAATTTAGCTTTAACATGATCAGGCAAATTTTGTTCCTTAAACCAGGCATGCCTCCTAATCACAGATCCAGTAACTACGGCCCTGCAGGAGGCCTCTAAAGAATCAAAACCACATTGTAAAGTATGCTTTCCAACTTGTTCAGCTGCATGCAATAATTCCTGCAATTCTTTATTTTCTGCACAGTCTGAAATAAACATAATTTTCTGTTTCAGCAATCCCATAACATGTTGGCACTTAAGCATATGAAATTGACAGTTTAAGATCCTGATTGCCAAGGTTGCAGATGTATAAACCTTTTTTTCCCCATCTGTCCAGTGCCCTTGAATCTCTGTCAGAGGGGGGTAGGATTTTTTGCTGTTGAGGCCTTAACTCCCTTTGGACCCTGTGAAATAGTTTCAGGATCAGCAGCAGGGTTTCTAAATAAAAATTTATGTGAGTCAGGGACCCTGTAATATCGATTAGGCTTACTGGGAGCCGGAGGTAAAGAGTCAGGGGTCAAGCTTGACTCCGAAAACACATCATCCACAATGTCTAAAACAGGGGGAATGGCCAAAGGCTTGTGCTGAGGGAGAAGGAAATCCCTGAGCCTGTTTTTTGATTCTGAGAAGTCTTGAACTCTCCCAGTGAAAATGCTCCCTCAAAGTATGCAAGGTTTCTCCAAATGAATAATCCTCAGGAGGAGCTGCAGATGGAATAGACTCCTCAGCATCAGAATCCTCATAGGGAGGTAAAGATAATTCCTGATCAGAAGAGGAATCCGAAGAAATAGAAACCTGATCTGAAGATTCATAATCTGTGTCTTGCCTAGGCCTCTTATCTGGAAGGGGATGGGTACCCCTGATCAAGGTAATAAGGTCTTCAGCCATTTTGATCATCTGTTTTTTAGGCATAGAGGCCTGTGCACGTGGCTCATGCATTGGTTTTTTAGTTTTAGAAGTTGCTTTTGTCTTTGATTTTGCAGCTGTTGGTTTGATATACAAATGTTGAGGTTTGAATACACCCTCAGAAGCTGGTGCCTGCTCAGCAGCTCTGGACCCATCCGAGGGAGATACATCCATCAGTCCAATACCTTGAGTATCTTGCGGCATGCCGGACTCCACATGGGGTGTCGGTAGAGGCCTGCGACTTGAAGGTAGTGGGTATCAGGGGCTGCAAAAGCACCTCACTGAGTACCGGTGAACTGGCGACTGGGTTAGGAGAAGCTTAGTCATCGGTTTTGGATCTCAACTGCCTTTCTCTGTCCTTTTCTTTGCATTTTTTATGTACTCCGGTAGTCGGATTGCTATTTGACAAAATTTCTGGGTAGTTAAATCTGTTTCCAAAATACTTTGATGCAAAAATATACCGACGCTTAATAGTGCATTGGTTAAATCTAGCACAAAACCGACAGCCAGGCACATTGTGATCAGGGCCTAAGCAAGGAATACAGTATAAATGGAAATCCTTATGAGGTATTTGCTTCTCACAAGTAATACAATTATTAACTTTTTCTGACATCGGTAAAAAGCAAGAAAAAAGTTTCCCCAGTGGGGTACTTAGCTTTAGTGAAGACTCCGGTTCTAAAACTCAAACTCGAATATTTCAGTAGTCGGCCGACCGGCACTTGCGAAATGCTTCTGCTTTGGGCACCGCACGGCAAGAAAGCTTAAAGCAAATGGTGTCGGCTCATTGTTTTATACCCCTGCCGACCTGACGTCATGGAAGAGAAGACAGTAACCGACGCAGGACCCAAGACTTTGGAATTCAGGCCGACTGAGGGCAACCTGCAGCAGATTACCCTAAATGTAATGACTGCAACAGTGAAACATGAAGAACATCATAGTACAGTGGTGTACACTTACCATAAATGTAGATGTTCGAGTGTGTTCACTGTTGCAGTCCTGGTTTCCCTCTCTCCATCCCCCTTGTCGCTCTTTCTCTCTCTCAATTTCTCTCTCTCTCTACTCTTACAAGAATGTTTTGGTATTTATTTTCTACTGGTGGCGGTCTTCCACCATAACCTAGCTCGCTCTTGGGGCTTCTGACAGGGCATGAAAAACTGATGTAATGGCATTGACTGCCTTAATTTATAACACTGACAACCTGACATCAGTCCTGGAGCGACAGCAACCGACGCAAAAATACTAAGCCTCTGGTATGCGGGCCGACTGAGTGCTACCCTGGCAGGGCTAACCCAAATGTGATGACTGCAACAGTGACTACACTCTAACATCTACATTTATGGTAAGTGTACACAACTGTACTTTCCTAGTCTTCTCGGGGCTCCTATCCTGAAGGTGGGATCATGGGAGCGAGGTGTGACCCCAGTTCTGAGGTTGTCCCTCTCTGTTCTGGGCTCCTGTCCTCCTCCTGGTGGGCTTGCCTTCCAGGTGATGGAGAGGGTTCTTGCCTCTGCAAGCATGCAGTTGGCACATCCAGCATCAGAACCTGACCTTTCCCTTTTCTCTAGCATGCAGTTGATGCAGCCCACTACACAGGAACTTTGAGCATGGGAGCAGCAAGAAACCCTGCTCCAGGGTACCCACTCTTCGGGATCCTACTAGAAAGGCCCCTCTGAGGAGCCACCCAGAAACAGAATGTGTAAGAGGAAGCTCATGGATTCCCCTGAAGAATGAGTCACCAAAGATGCAGATTTCAATGGAGAAAGGGCTCCCATGGTCAGCCCCTGAAGATTTATTTATTTCCAGTTTGGTGACTGGGGGGGTCCACTGGGCTCGAAGAGCTCGTTTTCAGTGGAGGCCCAGGAAGAAAAGCTCCATAGTACAAAGTATAAACTACATAATTCAGAATACATAGTACAAAGTAAAAGGAACATAGTTCAAAGTCGTCAAAATGCAATGCATAGTTGCTAAAAGGTGCAGTAAACACCTTGTGGGTGTAAAATGGCAAGAACAGTTGAACTGCAACATATATACAGTATATCTTGCATATTTACATGTTTGTAGGGTGAGAACAGTTGTAGAGGGTAGAGTTTGTTCACAGTTAGAAATATTAGATAGTGATCTGAGAGTAGTTATTGGGGGATAGATCCCTGGTAAGTAAGGGAAAGAATGGGACTTTGGATGTGATAAGTTAGGTAGGTAGAGTGCAACTGCACTTCCGGCTATGGGAGAGGTGAGAATAGAGCTGGATTTTGAAGAGTTCAAACTTTTCAGAGATTCTTAGAGATGGAGGGAGGGAGTTCCATTTTGTGGCTAAGGTAAAGGATAGAAGTAGCTGCCCAGCAGGACGATTTGGTTTATACTCTGAGATTAGGTTTTGGAGGGCAGATCTTCGGGGTCTGAGAGGGGGTGTGTATGAAGGTAAGATGTTAGAAAGTGCTGGACATGTATTAGGTTTGAAGATAAGATCAGGCCTCCGGGGAATCTGCTCCGAGGAAAATGGTCTCTGAACTACATGGCACATTTTACATGTCTCCAAAGGGACCTGATCACAGAACTTTCAGGTACTTTGGCAGATATCTCATTCGGAGACATATTGGAGATCCTGAAACAGTGGGGTGACTGGAAGCCCATCAACCCTTCTACTGAGGAATCTGTATTCTTGCAAGCCTTCCATGCTCAACCATCTACTTCCTGGGTGACCCCCCCCCCCCTTGCAGATGAGTTGATTAAACATTGTGCAGTGTGTCTGGAAGCCCCCTGACAACGTTGAGCCGATTCCCCGAAGGCCTGATAAAATTCTGTCCCCGCTAGAAGACCACCCACACTGGTCCAGAGGATTGGCAGTAGACTCCATGGTTGTGGTGGCAGCCACTGAAAAGAACTAGCGGAAGAAAGTTTGACTGTGCATCCTCTGAATAGGGAGTCCTGGATGATAGACTAGGGAAGCAGACTTGCACTTCAGTGGCCTTCACCATACGGTCTCTGAACTACATGGTACATTTTACACATCTCTAAAGGGACCTGATCACAGAACTTTCAGGTAATTTGGCAGGGGTACTACCTGAAGTGGTGCAAGACAAAGTCACTTCTCAGCTTACCACCCTAGAGTCCACCTCCAACTCCTCCATGTGGTTGATAGCTCACACAACTGAAGGAACAGCCAGAGCAGTCGCTTCAGGCATTGTCATAAGACGTCCTACTTAGATACGACTGTGTGACTTCGCAGACCCCTTCAAGTCTTCCTTTGTCAATGCTCCTGTTGATGAATCCTTGTTTGGCCCAAACGTTGAGGATGTGTTAGCCAGGTGTAAGAAAGCAGAAAGACCCTATCTGCCTTGGGCATGCGTTTTTCAACCCCTTAACGATCCTACACCAGGAATCAGAGAGGTGGGAAAATGTGGTTCAAGAAATCCCAAGGACCGTTCCTCAACACGCATGGTGAGCAAGTCCCCCTGGGGCAGAGGGGGGGGACACATCTGGAAGGACACCCCATTTGTGGCAGAGGGTCCCTGCGAAACCAGGGTTCCAGAGATTCCTTCTCTGGTCAGCCCTATCAGCGCTCCTGAAGAGCAGCCTGATTGCTTTCCTCTGGAAGAAGTCGGACGGTTTTCCCTGCACGACTTGGCCTGGCAATCGATAACAGACTCCTGGGTGCAGAGAATAAAGATCAGAGGTCACCTTATTCTTTTCGACATTTACCCCAAGCCTCTAAGGTGAATCCCTGACGTTCCACCCAGTCAGAGGGATGCAGCAGCACTAGAAATTCAAAAGCTGCTAAGAAAAAGTCATTCAATTTAGTCCCACCAGACCAAATAGGATTTAGATTTTACTCTAGGTTCTTTTTTAGTGCTAAAAAAAGACAGGGTACCGGAGATCAATTTTGGATCTCAGTGTACTGAACAAGTTTGTCAGACAAGTAACATTCCAGGTGGTCACTGTTCAGTCCATTCTTCCATTTCTGGAGGAGGATGAATGGATATGCTGTAGAGGTAGTCAGGACGCATATCACCACATAAAATGGATAAATGATCCAGAAGATACCTCCGCTTCTGGCTGGGAGCCTGTCATTACCAATTCTGTGTACTGCTGTTTGGTCTCTCCACAGCCCTCAGAGTGTTCACTAAATGCATGGCAGTAGTAGTAGCTCACCTGAGACTAAAAGGATTCTGCGTGTTTCTATACCTAGATGATTGGCTCCTCACCACTCCAACCAGGAGTCTACTGCTTCAAGCCATATCATACACTCAGAATCTAGCAGAAAACCTAGGAATATCCATAAACTTAGACAAGTCAAAGCTGGTTCTGACTCTGAGCTTAGAGTTCATTAGGGCAAAGTTTGACACAACTTCCTGCCGAGTTGCACTACCTCTCCACAGGCTTCTAAAACTAAGATCTCAACTTCAGATAATACTTTCTCGAAATATTGTCCCAGCTGAATAGGTCCTACAACTGTTGGGCTACATGGCGGCTACATTCTCACTGGTCCCACTAGCAAGGTTCCATATGAGCCTACTGCAATGGCTCCTATCATCTCAATGTCTCTTCTAGCACAACCAGTGTCTTACCTAAGCCGCATTACAAACCAATGCAAACAGGATCTGAGTTGGTGGATGAAGCCAGAGGAGGACTTATGTTATCGTCCCCCCCCCAACCCAAAAGCACAGTGACCATGGACTCTTCCCTGATTGGGGGGGGGGTGCTTTTTCAAGGAAAGATCGTCTAAGGCACTTGGTCCCCCTTAGAAGCCAAACTGCATATCAATGTCCTAGAACTTAGGGTGATGCTCTTAGTATTGCATGCATTCCAAACAACCCTTCTGTTGGGAACAGTTGCTATCCAGTCAGACAATATGTCAGTAGTCTGATACAGCAATAAGCAGGGAGGAACCAGATCCTATTCTTTATGCTGGGAAGCCCTAAGAGTGTGGCAATGTGCAATAGCTTTCAACCGCTTTCTACTAGCAATGCACATTCCCAAGAATTTTAATCTGATTACAGACAAACTGAGCAGGAACATTCTGATGCCTCACAAGTGGCCTCTCAACCCCATAGTAGTGACTCAAAATTTTCATCGTCGGGGCCAGCCTTGCTATGACCTCTTTGCTTCCCCATTGAACCCCAAATGCAGCAGCTTCTTTGTCCTGATCCCCCCCCAGGGGGAGGTGAGAGATGCTGTGATACACAATTGGCCCCCGGGTCTACTGTATCCCTTTCCGCCTATTCCCCTCATTCCACAGTTCTTGAAGAAAGTGCAACAGCTGAGAAGCAAGGTTATCCTCATTGGCTCCATCAAGTTTGGTTCCCCTTCCTGTGGCCTCATTTGGTTCACCGCCCGTGGACTCTGGACCCAACCCCAGGACTCCTATCTCACCCACAGGGCCTGGTCCATCCCAACCTTCACAGTCTCAAGCTGATGGCTTGGTATCTCCACTTCCACCGATTGCCAGGCAATTTAACCCATCTTCCCCAGTCTGAAAGATACACGTTCTTTGTGTTTCAATGTTGCAGTCATTACATTTGGGTTATCTGCTTGCAGGTAGCCCTCAGTCGGCCTGATTAACAAAGTCTTGGGTCCTGCATCGGTTGCTGTCCCTTCTTCCATGACGTCAGGTCATCAGGGGTATAAAACATGCAGCCAATGCCATTACATCAGTCTTTCTTGCCGTGCGGTGCCCGAAGCAGAAGCAGTTCGCAAGTGCCGGTTGGCAGACTCCTGAAATTTTTGTTTTCGAGTTTCAGAACCAAAGTCTTCAACTAAAGCTAAATATCCCATTGGGGAAACTTTTTCTTGCAACTTACCGATGTTAGTAAAAGTTAATTGCATTGCTTGTGGAAAGCAAATACCTCAAAGATTTTCATTCGTACTGTATTCCTTGCCTAGGCCCTGACCACGACGTACCTTGCTATCGGTTTTGTGCTTTATTTAGTCAGCGCACTGTCATCGGTATATTTTCTCTAAATATTTCAGTTCTCAGTTTAATTATCCAGAAATGTAGTCGGTTAGCCATCCGACTACTGGGATTCCGAAAAAATGCAAAGATAGAGACAGGCCGCCGACGTCCAAAACTGCCGATGATGCTTCTCCTAAGCCAGTCGCCAGTTCGCCGTTTCTCAGTGAGGTGCTTTTGCAGCCCCTGATACCTGCTACTTCCGATTCGCAGGCCTCTACTGAGACCCATTCAGAGTCTGGTATGCCGCAAGATCTTCAACTATGGAACCCGCGGATGTCTCTACCTTGGATGGGTCCGGAGCCGCTGTCGCTGTACAGGCACCGGCTTCTGAGGGTGTATTCAGGCCTACGGACTTGCATATTAAACTTACACATCCTACTGACACCCAGGCCCCATGCTCAGGACTGTATGCCTAAAAAAACAAATAAGAATGGCTGAAGATCTAATAGCTCTAATCAGGGGTAGCCATCCCCCACCCCTTCTAAGAGGCCTAGGACTGAAGTTGATTATGAATCTTCTGTTCAGGATTCTTTTTCTGAATCTTCTGTTCAGGATTCTTTTTTTTTCTGATTCTTCTGATGATCTGGATTTGCCCTTATCTACTTATGAAGATTCTGATGCAGAGGACTCCATTCCCTCTGCTTCCCCTCCTGAGGATTTTTCTTTTGGGGAAACCTTACATACTCTAAGGGAGCATTTCCACTGGGAAAGGCAGGATTTTTCTGATTCAAAAAAGAGGCTTAGGGATTTCCTTCTCCTACCTCAGCATAGGCCTTTAGCTATTCCTCCTGTACTAGACATTGTTGATGCTTTTTCAGAATCTAGTTCGGCTCCTGATTCCCTGCCTCCTGCTCCCAGAAAACCTGACAGATACTACACGGTCCCTGAGTCCCACAAGTTCCTTTTTAAAAATCCTATTGCAGATCCAGAGACTTTTTCACAGGGGCCCAACGCATTAAGGCATCTACTGCTAAAAATCCTACCCCTTCTGATAGAGACACCAGGGTGCTGGACAAATGGGGTAAGAAGGTTTACACTTCTGCAACCTTGGCCATTAGGGCTTTAAACTGCCAGTTTCATATGTTAAAGTATCAGCAACATGTTATTGGACTGCTTAAACTGAAAATAATGTTGATTCCTGACTGTGTGGAAAATAAATAATTACAGGATTTAATGCATTCTGCTGAACAAGTTGGAAAACATACTTTGCAATGTGGTTTTGATTCATTAGAGGCCTCTTGCAGGGCTGCTGTTACTGGGTCTGTGCTCAGAAGGCATGCTTGGCTCAAGGAGCAATCTTTGCCTGATCATGTTAAAGCTAAATTGTTGGATGCTCCTTTACATCAGGACCGCCTGTTTGGCAACAAGGCTGAGGAAGTTCTTAAAAAGATGGAAGATAAAGCTAAATCTATGCAAACTGTTAAAGATTTTTTACAAGTTCAGCCTCCTAAATTTAGTAGGCACTGGCCCTCTAAGAATTGGTCATTTCCAGCCCCTTCCAGGTCTTCTCAAGCCAAACCCAGACACAGCAAAAACCCCAGGTTTCAGTCCCAGAGGACACACAGAACTAAGCAGTGGGGGGGCCTCCACTTCCAAATCTCTGAATAAGATGACTCCCCCCTATTGTAAACTGTCTCAATGACGTCCTTTTAAAATTAAATTTCCAAGCACTTATCAACTGACTGCCCCTTTGGGGGGAAGATTGCTCTTCATGCAAAGAATTGGGAACTCATTACCCAGGACAAATGGGTTTTAAATATAGTGTCCCAGGGATACAGATTTCACTTCCACACATTGCCAACACCAAGCGGGTGGCCGGACCTACCCTCAAATCAGTAGGCAGAGGCCCAAAAACAAGTACTTTCTCTCTTAAGCATGGGGGCTATTCAACTGGTATCAGAAGAGGAAAAAGGGACAAGGTTTCTACTCAAGACTTTTCCTGGTACCCAAAAAAGACAATTCATGGTGTCTTATCCTGGACCTGTCTACTCTAAACACCTATTTGGAGATTCCAAAATTCAAGATGCTGACTCTTCATCAATTACTTCCTATGCTAGGCAAAGATGCCTGGTTGGCAACACTAGATTTAAAAGATGCATACCTGCAAATCCCAATCAGGGACTCTTGCAGAAGATACCTACGCTTCAAAGCAAACTACACGCACTATCAGTTCTCTGCACTGCCTTTTGGCTTATCTACTGCACCCAGGGTATTCACAAAATGCCTAGCTCCAGTTATTGCATTTTTCAGGCAAAGAAATATTCAAATATACCCATACCTGGACGATTGTCTAATTCAGGCAGAAAGCCAGGGCATAGTTTTGAATCATCTGGCCTTTGTACAAAGGGTTCTAACTTGTCTGGGGTACACCATAAACAAAATGAAATCGCACCTGTACCCTGTCAACAAATTATATATCTGGGAGCAAGCTTGAATACAACTTGCCAGATGGCTTACCTCACACCAGAGAAACAAATTAATTTGACAAACTACTTCAAACAAGTGGCCACAAAAACCCTGCTATCTGCAAGACAAATACTGCAACCTTGGGGTTCATGATCTCCTGCATTCTTCTAATTCCATATGCAGGACTGCATATGAAGAAACTACAGTAATATCTAAAAAGCCTATGGTGTCAACATTCTCAAGACCTGTAAATGATTCCTATCATACCTTGCCTGTGCCTAGCGTTCCTTTGGTGGGCAGAGGTCCAAAACTGATGACGCTTCTCCTAAGTTAGTTGCCAGTTCGCCAGTACTCAGTGAGGCTCTTTTGCAGCCCCTGATACCCGCTACTTCTGATTTGCAGGCCTCTACTGAGACCCATTCGGAGTCCGGAATGCCACGAGATGCTTCAATTATGGAACCCACGGATGTCTCTACCTTAGATGGGTCCTGAGCCGCTGTGCAGGCACCGGCTTCTGAGGGTCTTTTCAGGCCTATAGATTTGTATATTAGACTGACGCCATCTTCAAAAATAAGGCCAAAATCAAAACCTGTCAAAAATGATGCCTGGTCCACATGTGCAGGCCCCTGTGCCTAAAAAACAGATGATCAAAATGGCTGAAGATTTAATTACTCTGATCAGGGGTAGCCAACACGCCCTTCTAAGAGGCCTAGGCAAGACATTGATTTTGAATCTTCTGAACAGGATTCTATTTCTTCTGACTCTCCTAATGAACAGGATTTGTCTATACAAACTTATGAGGACTCTGATGCAGAAAATTCCATTCCTTCTGCTTCTCCACCTGAGGATTTTTCTTTTGGGGAAACTTTACATACTTTAAGGGAACATTTCCACTGGGAAAGTCAGGATTTCTCTGAATCTAAAAAGAGACTTGGGGGTTTTCTTCTTCCTCAGCATAGGCCTTTGGCTATAACTCCTGTTCTAGACATTGTTGGTGTTTTTTCAGAATCTAGTATGGCTCCTGATTTCTGGCCTCCGGCTTCTTACAAGCCAGACAGATACTACAGGGTTCCTGACTCCCACAAATTCCTTTTCAAAAATCCTATTGCAGATCCTGAAAGCATTTCTCAGGGTCCCAAGGGCATTAAGGCCTCTACTGCTAAAAATCCTACCCCTTCTGATAGAGATTCCAGGGTACTGGATAGATGAGGTAAGGAGGTTTACACTTCTGCAACCTTGGCAATCAGGGCTTTAAACTGTCAATTTCATATGCTTAAATATCAACAGCATATCATGGGACTGCTTAAACAGAAAATTATGTTAATTTCTGACTGTGTGAAAATAAAGATTTACAGAATTTATTGCATTTAGCTGAACAAGTTGGAAAACATACTTTGCAATGTGGTTTTGATTCTTTGGAAGCCTCTTGCATGGCTGCTGTAGCTAGGTCTGTGCTAAGAAGGCATGCTTGGCTCAAAGAGCAAACTTTGCCTTATGTTAAAGCAAAATTGTTGGATGCTCCTTTACAACAGGACAGTCTCTTTGGTAATAAGGCTGAAGAAGTTTAAAAAAGATGGAAGATAAAGCTAAATCTATGCAAACTGTGAAAGATTTCTTACAAGTGCAACCTCCAAGATTTAGTAGGCACTGGCCTACTAAGAACTGGTCCTTTCTAGTTCCTTTGAGAGCCACTCAAGTCAAACCCAGACATTTCAAAGGCTCCAGGTTTCAATCACAAGGGACTTTTAGAACAAAACAATGGGGTGCCCCCTCCTCCAAATCTGGAAACAACAAGGCACCTCCCTATGGTAACAGTCTCAATGACTTCCCTTTATACTTAGGTTCATAGATTAGTACTAAGCTAACTGCCCTTGTGAGCCATTTTAAGCCTAGCCAGATGTTCTTCATCCCACATTGCTGCAGTCCTAACTATTGGGTAGTCCGCTGTCCAGTCGGCCCGAATACCAAAGTATATGGCTGACGTCGGTCAGGGCGCATTAGACTGACGTCAGTACGTCAGGGTACTAATGCGCATGACCGACGTCATATCCTCAGTCTTTTTTGCCGCATGGTCCGATGCAGAAGCAATTTTGCGAGTGCAGGTTGGCGTTCTGAAAGTTTCTGAAGTCAGAGTTTCAGACCGAATCAAAGTTGGCTAAGTACCCGTTGGGAATATTTTGGTTTTTCTTGCCTCAGTATTTAACCGGATGTCAGAAAAAGTGAATAACTGTATTTCTTGTGGGAAACAGATACCTCATAGGGATTACCATACTTTGTGTATACCTTGTTTAGGGCCTGAGCACGGCGTTGTTGGATGCGCTCTTGTGCTAGATTTAACAAACGCACTATTAAGAGAAGGTTAGACTGTGCCAGGTTAGTGTTTGGGAAGCATTGTAATTATAAAATGCCGTCGGATGCTCCGACGCTTCGACTAAAAAGCATAAAGATAAAGCAGCAAAGCCTAGGGTGGAGGAACCGACAGTCCCAGACGTCGGTTCTTTGGAAGGCTCAGTGGAGCCGGAGGTTTTGCCAGGTGTCTCTTTGGAGTCTCAGGAAGAGACTTTACTGTTACAGGATGTATCCTCTCAGGAAGTAGGCCAGGCTGAGGGGGCTTCTCAGGTGGCTGTTCTTCCCTCTCTTCCTAAGGTGGTTAGAGCCTCTCCTTCAGTTTCCAAGGCTTCTTTGAGGGGCAGGCCAAGTTTAGCTTCTGTGGGGGTTTCTCCTAGTACTTCAGGATCTTTGCCTAAGAAACATATGCTTAAAATGGCAGAGGATTTGATTACTATGATTAGGGGTTCTATGCCCCCTCCTGATAAGAGGCCTAGGGTGGAACCTGAGTTTGAGAGTTTTGAGCAATGCTCGGAGGCTTGAGTCTTGACTGAAGACTTGCAGGAGTACCCTCCTTATTCTGATTCTGATGTGGATGATTCTACTCCTTCTGCTTCTCCTCCTGAGGATTTTTCATTTTCAGAGACTCTGCATTCCATGAGGGAGCATTTTAAATGGGAAGGTCAAGATTTCTCTGATTCCAGGAAAAGGCTTAGAGAATTCTTGTTTTTACCCCAGCATAGGCCTTTAGCTATACCTCCTGTTTTGAATGTGGTGGAAGATGTGTTTGCAGAGGCTTCCCTGAATCCTGATTCTTTGCCTCCTGCCCCAGTTAAACCGGATAGGTATTATAGGGTGCCTGAAGCTCATAAGTATCTTTTTAAGAGTCCTAGGGCAGACCCAGAAACTGTCTCTCAGGGGCCTAAAGGGGTGAAGGCCTCAGTTGTTAAAAATCCTGTCCCTCCTGATAAAGAGGCAAGGGCTTTGGATAGATGGGGAAAGAAAGTGTATACTTCTTCCACTTTAGCCATGAGGCGTTGAATTGTCAGTTTCACATGTTAAAATATCAGAATTATCTTCTTTCACAGTTGAAATCTAAGGTGGATGCTCTGGCTGAAGGTATTGAGTGTAAAGAGTTGCAGGATTTAGTTCATGTGTCTGAACAGGTAGGTAAACATTCCTTGCAGTGTGGTTTTGATGCTGTGCAGGCCTCCTCTAGGGTGGCTGCCACTGGTTCTGTTCTTCGTAGGCACGCCTGGCTGAGAGATCAGAATTTAGCTGAGCATGTTAAGACAAGGATTTTGGATGCTCCTTTACAGTCTGATGTGTTGTTTGGTTCGCCTGTGGAAGCAGTTTTGAAGAAAATGGAGGACAAGGCTAAGTCTATGCAAACTGTTAAAGATTTTTTGCAGGTGCAGCCTCCGAAGTTTAGTAGAAATTGGCCTACTAAGGGATGGACTTATCCTGCTTATGATTCCCAGTCTAGGGGTAGGTCTAGACGTGGTAGGGGCAGAGCTCAGGGTTCTTTTAGGCCTAGGACGGGGAGTTCCCCTGCTCAGACTTCTGGTGAGGGCAGGGGTCAGTCCTTTCGTAAGCAGACCCAATGACCTACCTTTTCAGCTGCCAGTACATTCTCGCCTGGCAGCACCTTTAGGAGGAAGGCTGTCTCTTTTCAAAGAAAATTGGGATTTAATTACTCAAGACAGATGGGTTCTAGATATTATTCACCACGGTTACAGGTTTTATTTCCATACCTTGCCTCCTTTCAAAGGCATGCCAGACATTCCTCCTCTTCAAAGGACAGAGGCTCACAAGCAAATTTCTCTGTTGCTCCAAATAGGGGCCATTCAGTCAGTTCCTGTGCCGGAAAGGGGCCTAGGATTTTATTCTCGCCTGTTCCTAGTACCAAAGAAGGGGAACACGTGGAGACCAATTCTGGATTTATCTATCCTCAACACTTATCTGGACATTCCCAAGTTCAAAATGTTGGCGTTACAACAGCTTTTACCTCTGCTGGGCAAAGATCACTGGATGGTAACTTTAGATCTCAAGGAAGCTTACCTTCATGTGCCAATCAGACTAAGTTGCAGGAAGTATCTGCGTTTTCGAGCTGGAAATTCTCATTATCAGTTCTCTGCATTGCCCTTTGGCTTATCTACTGCGCCCAGAGTATTCACAAAGGTTCTGGCTCCAGTGATAGCTTACTTCAGGCTAAAAGGAATCCAAATCTATCCTTACTTGGACGACTGCCTGATTCTGGCTCCAGGAAAAGAAGATCTTCTACAGCATCTGGAATATGTCATAGCAGTGCTAAGATGCCTAGGGTATTCTGTGAACGAAATAAAGTCCAGTCTAGTACCCTCTCAAGACATGTGCTTTCTGGGTGTGAGACTGAATACAGCAACCCAGATGGCCTTTTTAACCCCGGACAAACAAAAGAATCTTTCCAGTTACTTCCATCATCTATCTCTTCAGTCCGGGCTGACTGCAAGGACAGTCCTTCAAGCCTTAGGGTTCATGGCATCTTGTATTCTGGTGCTTCCCAATGCCAAACTGCATATGAGGAAGCTACAATGGTATCTCAAAAATCTGTGGACACAGCACTGCCAGGATTTGGACACTGTCATTCAAATAATACCTTGCATTCAAAAGGAATTTTGTGGTGGGCTCAGGAATGTCACCTAAACAAGGGACTCTCTGTGACCCGGCCAGAGGCAAGTCAGATTCTAACGACAGATGCCTCAGATGTTGCTTGGGAGCTCATCTAAATGGAAAGTGGATACAAGACAAGTGGCCTGCCAGACTACAGCATCTACATATCAACATGAAAGAGATGTTAGCAGTTCAGTTTGCATTAATTGCTTTCAAGAGTTACTTCTTCCAGGGCAGGTGTTGATTCTAACAGACAACACAACTGTCATGTGGTACATCAACAAACAAGGGGGAACACATTCTTACCCATTGTGCAGACAAGCAATGATTTTATGGGAGACTGCGCTCACTCTGCAACTAACTCTTCAGGCAAGGTTTCTGCCGGGAGCACAGAACTCCTTAGCAGATGTATTAAGCAGACAAATCATGGATCCCCACGAGTGGAAACTGGATCTTCATGTATTTCAAAAATTGACAGTGTCATGGGGAACTCCAGACATAGATCTGTTCGCTTCTCCACTAAACCACCAGCTGCCAAAGTTTTGCACGAAGGATTTCATCACACAGCTTGGAAAGTGGATGCTCTTTCTTTCAGTTGGAAAAATCTTCATGTGTATGCCTTTCCACCTCTGCCTCTTCTTCCAAAGGTGCTTCTAAAGGTCAGACAAGACAAGCCAAGGATGATTTTAATAGCTCCAGATTGGCCTCGGCAGCACTGGTACCCATTACTGAGGAGTCTGGTAAGGAAGCCTCCATGGCCTTTACCCTTGATTCCACACCTGTTGTCTCAGAGGGACGGTCATCTGCTCAATGTCAAGCTTCACTCTCTACATCTAACAGCCTGGCATATTCTGTTTTGAAAGACAGCAGGTCTCAGCTTCCTCAACAAGTTTTAAATGTGATTATGGAAGCCAGAAGACCTAGTGCAAGGAAAGTGTACGCAGAAAAATGGAAGAGATTTTTGTTTTGGAGTGCAGCAAACAATTTGGAGATTACTGAGCCAAATTTGAGTGTGGCTCTTCAATATCTTACTGAGTTACTGGACAAAGGTTTGTCTTTCTCTTCCATTAAGATTCATGCTGCAGCAATTTCAGCTCACTATGATTGTGACCCACCATTGTTTTCGCATCCTTTGTTCAAGCAATTTCTTAGAGGGGCAAAGAATATAAGACCCCCACGTAGAGCTCCTACTCCTGCTTGGGATCTCAATTTTGTGTTGGAGAAACTTAATCTACAACCTTTTGAGCCTGCGGCTACTGCTGAATTGAAATACTTGTCATGGAAGACTGCTTTTTGTTGGCCATTACTTCTGCAAGAAGGGTTTCTGAGTTGCAGGCCCTTATGGCAGTGGAGCCTTTTTTGATTTTTCATAAGGATAGGGTATCTTTACGTACTAATCCTTCCTTTATGCCTAAGGTGGTTTCTAGTGTGGCTTTAAACCAAACTATTCATTTGCCTACCTTTTATGCAGATCCCCAAAATAAAGGGGAAAAGATTTTGCACACTTTAGATGTACACAGGCTATTGCGTTATTATTTGAGCAGGACTAAGGATTTTAGGCAGTCTCAGCAGTTGTTTGTTTCTTTTGCTTTGAGTTCAAAGGGCAAGCCTGTGTCAAAACAAACTATTTCTAGGTGGATTGGGTGTTGCATTACATTTTGTTATTCCCATCATGGCAAGGAGATTCCAGCTGGGATTAGGCCTCATTCCACTAGGGCTACTGCCACTTCCACAGCATTTCTAAGGGGGGTGGCAACTAAGGATATTTTGGAGGCAGCTACTTGGAGTTCAGTGCATACTTTCTCTAAGCATTATCACCTTCCTCTCTACTCTAAGTCTAGGGCTGGTTTTGCCACAGCTATTTTGCAAGGCATGTTGTCAGTGCCTGCTTCCTTATGATTTGCCAGCCTCCCTTACCTCTGCTTTGGGATTCTACCCAATAGTTAGGACTGCAGCAATGTGGGATGAAGAACATAGTACAGTTTTGTACCTACCATAAATGTAGATGTTCGAGGATCCACATTGCTGCAGTCAATACCTCCCTCCTTCCCCTCTGTGTTTAGGGGTGGTTGTGTAGGTGAGGTTATATTCTGCTAATTGTGTATATATTGTATATATATTTTTTGGTGCAGGTATTTTGGGAGTTTTTGTTTTTGGCCTTATCTTTTCAGGGTCTTCTGACATCTGGGGCAAGAAAAGACTGAGGATATGACGTCGGTCATGCGCATTAGTACCCTGACGTACTGACGTCAGTCTAATGCGCCCTGACGGCGTCAATATACTTTGGTATTCGGGCCGACTGGACAGCGGACTACCCAATAGTTAGGACTGCAGCAATGTGGATCCTCGAACATCTACATTTATGGTAGGTACAAAACTGTACTTTATCCCTTGTGAGACTCAAACCCTGCACCTTGTGTTTGTAAGGCAAACACTTTAACCATTAGGCCACCCTCCCAACCCATTACCAAGCACTTACCTTTTGGCCACCCCTTTGGCGGGAAAACTGGCACTTCATGCAAGAAACTGGCAACTTATAACCCAGGACAAATGGGTTTTAAATATAGTATCCCAGGGATACCGATTTCATTTCCACACATTTCCAATCCCAAACGGATGGCCAGACCTGCCCCCAAATCAGTGGGCAGAGGCCCAGAAACAAGTACTGTCCCTCATGAACATGGGAGCTATTCAATCGATACCAGAAGAGGAAAAGGGACAAGGTTTCTATTCAAGACTTTTCCTGGTACCCAGAAAAGACAAATCATGGCATCCAGTTCTGGACTTATCTACTCTAAACACAATTCTGGACATTCCAAAATTCAAGATGCTGACTCTTCAACAGTTGCTTCCTATGCTAGGCAAAGATGCCTGGTTGGCAACTCTAGACTTAAAAGAGGCTTACCTGCATATCCCAATCAGGGAATCTTGCAGAAGATACCTCCGCTTCAAAGCAGGCTACTTGCATTACCAGTTCTCTGCACTGCCCTTTGGCCTATCTACTGTGCCCAGGGTCTTCACAAAGTGCCTGGCTCCATTAATTGCATTTTGCAGACAAAGAAATATTCAAATATGTCCATATCTG
Source organism: Protopterus annectens (assembly GCF_019279795.1). Lineage (NCBI taxonomy): Eukaryota > Metazoa > Chordata > Ceratodontiformes > Protopteridae > Protopterus > Protopterus annectens. Next base: position 317,720,923 of record NC_056735.1, read on the forward strand.
GACAATTCTCTAATTCAGGCAGAAAACAGGGACATTCTTCTAAAACATCTGGCGTTTGTAAAAAGGGTTCTAACTTGTCTAGGGTGCACAATAAACAAAAAGAAATCACAACTGGTACTCTCTCAAAAAAATAAATTCCTGGGTGCAAGCTTGAATACAACTGCCCAGATGGCTTACCTTACGCCAGAAAAGCAAATTCATTTGGTAGCTTACTTCAGACAAGTGCCCACAAAAACCCTGCTATCTGCAAGACAAATTCTGCAAGCCTTGAGGTTCATGGCCTCCTGCATTCTTCTAATTCCATATGCAAGACTGCATATGAGGAAACTTCAGTGGTACTTAAAACGTTTATGGAGTCAACATTGTCACAGCCTGGAAACAATGATTCCTGTCATACCTTGCCTGCAACTAGAGTTCCTATGGTGGGCAGAGGCCTGTCACCAAAACAAGGGACTGCCATTCACTCCACCCCCTGCCACCCAAACTCTAACTACAGACGCATCAGACTATGCATGGGGGGGCTCATCTGGCAGGGAAGTGCATTCAGGGCAAATGGAGCCCAAATCAAATGCACCTTCATATCAATCAAAAAGAGATGCTAGCTGTACAGAATGCACTGACAGCCGTCAAGGACTACCTTCATCCAGGACAATTAATGATAGACAACACCACAGTTATGTGGTACATAAACAAGCAAGGGGGTACACATTCCTACCCACTTTGCAGACTAGCCATGGCATTGTGGAACACGGCCTTGACCTCTCAAATACAGCTACAACCTCAATTCCTGCCAGGAAAGCTGAATACTCTGGCAGATGAACTAAGCAGAAATCTCATGGACCCACACAAATGGAAACTGGAACCACAGATTTTCAACATGTTGATACGCAAATGGGGGAGTCCAGACATAGATCTTTTTGCCTCACCCAAGAACTATCAGTTGGACAAATTCTGCACAAGAATTCATCACAAAAAAGCCTGGAAAGTGGATGCTCTATCATTCAGCTAGAAAAACCTATCAGTCTATGCTTTTTCCCCTCTGCCTCTGCTCTTCAAAGTTCTACAAAAAGTCAAACAGGACAAACAAAAAATGAATCTGGCAGTTTGGGACTGCTGTTGACTCAAGCTACACCATCTTCCTTAAGTATGAGTAATTACAACACGAACAATGTTACTCATATTCCGAATAAGAGCACAGTTAATGTCCGACCTGATGTAGGTGAGGAGGGCTCCATCAGGGAAGGCACTGAACGTTGGAAATTTAATACTTTCAGTTTTAAAACAGATACTGTTATTAAGGACAATTCTGTGACTAAAAACAACCAGACTTTGGCTGAACAGCTTAAGTTTGAAGTTAAGCTATTTAAATTGAGGAGAACGCAATTAGAGTATAGCTACCTAACAAGAAATATAGAGCTTGGATTGGTGCCGAAGGGCCTGCGAGTGTGGAGATACCCAAACAGATTGGATGATAATCCTGAGATGTTAACTGAATTGCACGAACTATTTAATAAAACTGGGTTAGCCATCATGGAGATTATGGTAAAGTACAATCAGAAAAAGATTGAGGCACTGCTTGTGGATCTTGAACGTATTAATGATGGTATTGTGAAAGACTTACTATTTGAGCAATATTATGCCAACTACATTAACATTTTAAATGAGATGGATCGTAGTTGTCAAGTTTTGTACAACAGGAAACTTTCTAAAATCAAGAGAGATACCAAAACATATGAAGCGGGAGCAGTATATCCAAAATCTATTGGTAATCAGCGTAGGCATGGCAACCGGAACAAGTTAGCCAATCAATCAGTAGGACGTGATGACATCGGAGATGCAGGGAACAGATAAACATTCAACCAGTAGAAATGAGAGCCCTTTAGAAGAAGGACCCAAACGCTCAGAAAGAATCAGAGAACCGGTGTACGAGGAGAGAGAGTATGGTCGGATGGGGGCACAGCCCAAAGTATGGTACTCCACCAAAAACCAGCCAAACACAAACTGGAGACAATGGAGGTAAAGAATTTTGACTTTTTAGTAGTAAAAAACTATTCAGTAGCTCCAACAAGTAGTCTTGTACCCGTTTTGTGTGATTACAGACTGGGCAAAGAAGGTAACAGCAATAACATTGGTGATAAGGTGGATTGTATTTACGCCTTTTCTAGTGTGCCCAAGTTGTGTATTTCAGAAAAACACTACAATGATCATGGTTCTGGCATTTGTGTTAAAGATATAGGTGACACGGAGGTTTCCGTAAATGAGATATTAATGATTGAACTGACAGTTTTCTACATCTGACTGTGAACGATGTATACATGAATCAGTGGTGTTTAATGATTTACATGAGAATTTGTTGAATTTAAGTACTTATACTGTGATGGAGGAAACATATATGAACATGGTGTCAAATATCAATCAAAAGACGTGAGGACCATGACATTACGTTGGGTATCGATTGTAAATTTGACGAACTTTTGAGTGACTGTGTTGAACATGAAACAAATTTTAAGTCATTGGATTTGACTTCTGCCTTGTACAATGTTACAGAAACTCACATTAGTATGTCTGATGTTAATGTGGATTTTTTTTAGACACTTGTAATTTAAGGGCATGTTTGTATACAAGTCAGAATGAATGTTGTCAGACAGAACAAACTAGATGTTCATCGTGCATACAGCTGCAGTCATAACAGATGGGTTCTCCTGCCGTCAGGCGGGTCCTCGGTCGGCCGAATTCCAAAGTCTAGGTCCAGCGTCAGTTGTCGTCGCTTTCTTTCCTGACGTCAGTGCGACAGGGGTATATAAGACACAGCTGATGCCATTTTCTTCAGTCTTTTTTGCCGCGCTGTGCCCGAAGCAGAAGCAGTTCGCAAGTGCCGGTCGGCCAGCTCCTGAAATTATGAAAATATGGAAACCGAAGTCTTCTTTAAAGCTAAGTACCCCGTTGGGGAAACTTTTCTTGCCTCAGACCGATGTCAGACAAAGTTAACAATTGTATTTCTTGTGGGAAGCAAATACCGCATAAGGATTTCCATTCCCTCTGTATACCTTGTTTAGGCCCAGACCACGACGTCTCGGGCTGTCGCTTTTGTGCTTTCAATAAACACACTATTAAGCGTCGGGCGGAGTTCGCCCAGCACCTTTTTGGTAAAGCTTTTGATTATAAAATGTCGTCGGAAACTCCGACTACCATTTTGTCCAAAAAATGCAAGGACAAAGACCAACACGCGAGGTCCGCGGTCTCCACCGACACCACGCCAAAACCGACTACACGTGGTCCGGTTCTCAGCGAGGCGCCTACACAGCCCCTGACTACCGACGACACTTCTCTGGCGGTGTCTTCTGTAACCGAGAGCGCAGGTGCCTCGTTCCATACCCTGACTACAACTACCGAAGCCACTGTGAGTGTTGAGCTTCTTAATGTGGACAGGTCCACTTCCACCTATGGTGTCTTCAGACCCTCATCTTCCTTTTCCATAAAGGCCTTTACTAAGTCCGAACCAGCCATGCATCCCAAGAGGCCTGTTGCACAGGGCCCATCTCCAGGTCCCATACCTAAAAAGCAGATGCTCAAAATGGCTGAGGATTTAATTACTCTTATCAGGGGTTCCCAACCCCCTCCGGACAAGAGAACCAGAGTGGAGGAAGATTCTCCCTCTTCTGACCAGGGCTCCATTATTTCAGAACATTCTGATGAAGAGGAACACTCGTACTCCCCTTTTGAAGATTCTGATGCAGAGCAGTCCATTCCTTCTGTATCTCCCCCAGAGGATTTTTCTTTCGTGGAAACCTTGCATACCTTATGGGAACACTTCCATTGGGAAGGCCAAGATTTTTCAGATTCCAAGAAAAGACTTAGGGAATTTCTTTTGCTACCTCAGCACAGACCTCTGGCGATTCCTCCTGTCTTGGACATACTTGATGATGTTTACTTGGAGGCTTGCCTTAATCCGGATTCCCTGCCTCCTGCCCCAGTCAAGCCTGATAGGTACTACAGAGTTCCTAACTCACACCAATTTCTTTACAAAAGCCATAATGCTGACCCTGAAACCATTTCTCAAGGCCCCAAGGGAATGAAGGCCTCTACTGCTAAGAATCCATTACCTTCCGAAAGAGAGTCTAGATCCTTAGAAAGGTGGGGAAAAAGGTATATACCTCGGCCACCCTAGCCATGAGGGCCTTAAATTGTCAGTTCCATATGCTTAAATATCAGCAGTTTCTGTTATCACAATTAAGGAATAAAATGTCACAACCTGAACAACCAGATTTGAAGGAGTTGCAGGATATGATGCATAGTGCAGAACAAGTGGGTAAGCACACCTTACAATGTGGCTATGATGCTCTAGAGGCCTCAAGTAGAGCTGCTGTTACAGGATCAGTCATTCGTAGACATGCCTGGCTTAGGGGACAAACCTTGCCTGATCATGTTAAAGCTAAACTACTAGATGCTCCTTTACAAAAGGATGTATTATTTGGTACTAATGCTGAGGAGATACTACGGAAAATGGAAGAAAAAGCTAAATCTATGCAAACAGTCAAAGCTTTTCTACAGGTACAACCACCACGTTTTAGCAGAAATTGGCCTTCAAAAAACTGGTCCTTTCCATCCATGGACAAGCCCCAAAGAGGTAGATACAGGCGCACAAGGGGCAGAGGACAATCTCAAGGATCATATAGAGGCAGACAATGGCAAACTCCAGCACCAAGAGGTGGCGAAGACGGTGCCCAACAATACAGGAAACAAACCCAATGACTTTCCCCTTTGCATGCCAAGCAAGTCTCAGCTGGCAGCACCCTTGGGAGGAAAGCTGACATTATTTTCAAAAAATTGGCATATTATCACAACAGACAAATGGATCCTGGACGTTATAAACAGAGGCTACAGATTTAATTTTCACACTCTTGCAAAAATGAGAGGCATGCCGAACCTGCCACACAATCAAAGGGCAGAGGCTACAATACAAATTTCAAAGCTCATGGACATGAAAGCTATTCAAGAGGTACCTACTCACGAACAAGGTCAAGGTTTTTATTCCAGACTATTCCTGGTAAAAAGGAAGGGAACCGATTGGAGACCCATTTTGGACTTATCCATCCTAAACACATTTCTACTCGTACCAAAATTCAAGATGCTCACCTTACAGCAGCTTCTTCCCATGCTGGGCAAGGAGTCTTGGCTGGTAACATTGGACCTCAAGGAGGCATACCTGCATGTCCCAGTCAGACAAAGCTGCAGAAGATACCTCAGATTTCTTGCAGGTTCAATCCACTATCAATTCTCTGCATTGCCCTTTGGCTTATCTACTGCGCCCAGAGTATTCACGAAATGCCTGGCATCAGTAATTGCCTACTGCAGACTTCAAGGGATACAAATTTACCCTTATTTGGACGACTGCCTGATCCAAGCGGACAGCAAACACATACTTCTGGAACATCTGGCTTATGTAACACGGTTATTGAATTCTCTGGGATACACAGTCAACAAAGAGAAATCCAGGCTAACACCATCTCAGAAAATAATTTTCTTGGGTGCCGACTTGGACACACACCCAGATGGCTTATCTTACACCAGAAAAACAGGGGCAACTAACTCAGTACTTCAAAATACTAGCAAATTGTACCAGGCTAACTGCAAGGAAAATCCTGCAGGCTCTGGGCTTCATGGCATCTTGCATTCTTCTAATCCCATGTGCAAAGTTGCATATGAGGAAACTTCAATGGTACCTAAAAAACCTATGGTCTCAACACAGCCACAGTTTGGAAACAATAATACCACTAATCCCATGTTTGCAAAAGGAATTTCTATGGTGGGCCCAAGCATGCCAAACAAACACAAGTCTACCATTCTGCAAGCCTCAAGCAAATCAAGTCATCACAACAGACGCCTCAGACTACGCCTGGGGAGCACACATGACAGACAGGTGCATTCAGGGCAAATGGTCCCAAAAGGAAAAGCACCTTCACATCAATCAAAAGGAAATGCTAGCAGTGATAAACGCAATTACAGCTTTCAAGGACCTTCTGCATCCAGGGCAATTATTGATAAGAACAGACAACACCACAGTAATGTGGTACATAAACAAGGAGGAATACATTCATACCCCCTGTGCAGGCTGGCCATGTCACTTTGGAACTTGGCTCTGGAATGGCAAATCGAACTTCAAGCACAGTACCTGCCAGGTTTGGAAAACTCACTGGCAGACAATCTAAGCAGAAATATGACAGACCCGCACAAATGGAAGTTGCATCCTCAAGTGTTTACAAATATAATCCAAGCGTGGGGAAGGCCAGACATAGATCTCTTTGCCTCCCACAGGAATCATCAATTGACAAAATTCTGCTCAAGGACATTCCACCCAAAGGCCTGGAGAGTGGACGCCCTTTCTTTCAGTTGGGCAGCACGGACAGTTTATGCCTTCCCACCATTGCCTCTTCTGCCCAAGGTGCTCTTGAAAGCAAGAGCAGACAGACCGAAGATGATACTGATTGCTCCAGACTGGCCAAGACAACACTGGTACTCACTCCTGAGGAGCCTAACACATTCTCCTCCCTGGACCCTACCTCTAATGCCTCTTCTACTGACTCAGCACAGCTACAAAACTCTTCACAGTCAGCTGAAAACACTCAATCTGGCTGCATGGAAAATTCCTTAACACCACAACAGACCCTACTATCCAAGGAGGTGCAGGATGTCATTTTGGAGGCCAGAAGGCCATCTACTAGAAAGGCTTACTCCGCAAAATGGAAATGGTTTTGCGCTTGGAATGAGAAAAAAGGCCAGGATCCTAGAAAACTGAATTTGCCTCAGATATTACAGTATCTAGCTGAGCTGTTGAACAGTGGACTTTCATTTTCCTCCATCAAAATCCATGCCTCAGCCATTTCTGCAGAATACAACACTGATCCACCCTTATTCTCTCACCCACTCTTAAGACAGTTCCTCAGAGGGGCTAAGAATATAAGACCTCCAAGGAAACAACCAATTCCAGCCTGGGATTTTAATTACATTCTAGAAAAATTAACATTGCCTCCCTTTGAAACAGCTGCCTCAACAGATTTGCAATATTTGTCCTGGAAAACAGCTTTCCTTCTGGCCATTTCCTCAGCTCGTAGGGTTTTGGAACTACAAGCCCTCATGGCTGTGCAGCCTTTTCTCATCTTCCATCAGGACAGGGTTTCCCTATGAACCAACCCGTCATTTATGCCTAAGGTAGTATCCAGGGTAGCTTTAAATCAGGCCATACACTTACCTACCTTTTACCCCAGTCCTCAAAACAAAGGGGAAAGGCTGCTACATTCCTTAGACATCCATAGACAGCTACGTTACTATTTTACTATTTGGACAGAACAAAACCTTTCAGGAAATCAGAACAACTCTGTGTCCTATGCTGTAGGAGCTCAAGGGAAGCCAATTTCCAAACAGACAATTTCAAAATGGATAGGCCACTGCATACGGTTTTGTTACTCCTTTCATGGTAAATCTGTACCTGCAGGCATCAGATCCCACTCCACAAGGGCCACAGCTACCTCTGCAGCCTTCCTCAGAGGAGTCCCTACCAAAGATATTTTGGAGGCAGCCACTTGGAGTTCTGTACATACCTTCACTAAACACTACCACCTACCTTTATACTCCAAAACTAGAGCAGGCTTTGCCACTGCTGTGTTGCAGAGCATTCTGGCTCCTCCCAGTTCCACCTAGTGTCTACTACCCTGTGCGTAGCTTTGGGATTCTACCCATCTGTTATGACTGCAGCTGTATGCACAATGAACATAGTACAGTTTTGTACCTACCATAAATGTAGATGTTCGAGTGCTAATACAGCTGCAGTCCAGTTTTCCCTCCCACCTTCTCCGCTGGGTACAGACTTAGTGGCCAACACCTTATCTTACATCTTGATTGGGTTATCCTTTTATGATGTATTTGCTTGCAACTACTGGTTTTTGATTGTATTGCAATGCATGATTATATATTAGATATATATTTTTATATATATTGCCTTCCTTATGGGGGCACCTGACATCTGGGGCAAGAAAGACTGAAGAAAATGGCGTTGGCTGTGTCTTATATACCCCTGTCGCACTGACGTCAGGAAAGAAAGCGATGACAACCGACACCAGACCTAGACTTTGGAATTCGGCCGACCGAGGACCCGCCTGACGGCAGGAGAACCCATCTGTTATGACTGCAGTTGTATTAGCACTCGAACATCTACATTTATGGTAGGTACAAAACTGTACTTTCTGTGGTATTTAATATTGCTGATATCAATAGTGAGGGTAATGTTTCCAACGCAGGGGTACCTATTTTAGATGGAAATACTTTCGATGACCCATATGTGGGCATTTTGAGTCATCCAGTCATTATGGAGAATAATGAACATGATTTTAAATTATATAATTATTCTAACCATATATTTAATTCTGGGCATGTCAATCTTTTTTCTAAGGGTTTTACTTTTGTTCCGTGTAGAAAAGGAAACTTAGTTGATACCCTTATAGATTTAAAATTATTTGTACGCAAATTGAATTTGAGTGTATTTTAATGATGCTGATGTATCATATGATCAGAATAATTTATCTAAACCCAGCAAATTTAATCCACCAATGAATTCTATGATAGCTATTTTTGAAAAAGTATGTGAATTGGACATTAGGGAACATTTCAAACATATTACAAATTATGCTTACACGAATATGACAAATGAATTTTCATTGTTAAATGAATTAAGAAAATGTGACAACATACGTATAATGAAGCCTGATAAAGGTAATGGGGTGGTGATAGTGGATAATAATGATTATGTCAGCATTATGATGACTATGCTGATGGAAGATAACTGCATAGAAAGTAGTATTAATGAAATTAACATTGCCCATCAAAAATTGGATCTTATTTTGGAGAACATGTTTCAGGGTGAGATATCCGAATTGGACTTCAATTTTATGAGTAATCCTTACCCAATGGTTAGTGGTATTTTTGGAATACTCAAAATACATAAAGGTTTGGATAATGTAAAATTTAGACCCATTGTAGATGGCAAAAGGAACAAAACATGTTTTATTAGTAAATATTTAGACTATTACTTAAAGCGAAGATTGAAAATGTTTCCCTACATTACCAAAGATTCTTGGAATTTTTTGGATAGGCTCAAAGGTTTGAAAACTAATAACAGCATTATGTTTCTAACTATTGATGTTTGTAATTTATTTACAGTCATTCCACATGATGTTGGCTTATCTTGGTTAGAACATCAGTTGGTGGAAACCGGTATATTTGATCAGGATCAAATTAATGTACATGTTAAACTTATGGAGGCAGTACTACATAACAACTATTTGTATTTTGAAGAACACTTTTTCAAACAACGTACTGGGGTGGCTATGGAGGCTGCATGTGCCCCCATATACACCAATTACATCATGTCCTATTGGGAGCAAAAATATGTCTTTGGTAGTGAATTTAACAAGTATATAAAATTATTCACCCGATCTTTCGACTATATATTTATTGTTTGGGATGGTGATGCGGAAGTACTTGATGCATTTATTAAATACCTTAATAGTACAGTATGGTTTCTAAAGTTTACATATGAATATAATGTTGACACCATTACATATTTAGATGTGAGAATTACCATGGATAGAAATTATGGTAGGATGAAATCTAGTATTTACTGGAAACCTACATTTTCAAATTCTTACCTTCAGTACAATAGTTGGCATCCTAGTCACCAAAAAAGAGCCATTGTCAAGGGGCAAATGGTGAGAGCCACCAGGATGGTTAGCGAGCATGGTGATTTTGTGGATGAACTAAACCATATGATTAAATTATTCTTAAACAGAGGTTATCCTAAGGAATTATGCATGGAATTGTTTAACGAAAGTATAAACAAAAGAGAAAATGTTTTTATAAACCTATTCTTAATTATGATAATACAGTTAATTATGAGACAACCTCCACAACACGAAACAATTTGGGCAACTTTTCATTATTATACATCACCACCTTTAATAGGGATACTGATTGGCTAACACGGATGGCAAACAAAAATTGGGGTATTTTGAAATTTAATAAAAACGTGGGAGCAAAATTTGTGTGTGGGCCTAAATTTATATACAAGAAGAATTCATCATTTAAAGATATTTTTGAAAGATGTTCTCTGGTCAAAGATCAACCAACTAGTAGGAAGTGTGGGAATTTCAAATGTGGAAGATGTTCCACTTGTCCACATATATTATTAACCAGAAAAAATGTTATGATCAATAAATATCATATAACTATTTTGGGGCATTTTGATTATGTTCAAAATGTGGTATACCTGGCTAAATGCCTGGAATGTCCATTTTTTTTATGTGGAAAAAACATATAGGCATTTTAGAGAAAGAATCAGGGAACACATTTTGGATATTAAGCATCTTAAGTCCACTAATGCCTTAGCAAGGCACATAGCTGGTAATGCTGGTCATTGTTTTACATTTTCTGTGTTGCAACAAATTGAGTGATCAACAAGGCAGGATTTTGGATATACATTTAGATATATATGTGAACTAAAATGGCAACTGAGATTAGATGTGCAAAGTTATCCTGGTATCAATGATTATATAACCATTAAACCCTTACTTAAGCTCAAGTATATTTTAGGCTAAAGTTAGGGGTATAGGGTTATTTGCCATGTTTAACATAATTATAGGTATTATAATATTTCCTCATTAGTATTATATTGACTTGTTATATTAGGTTATGAGGTTTTATGTTGTTGTGTCTTTTGGCTTTTCCCGGTTAGGGGTTGCCACAGCGGAAGTCCGGTCCGCTAATGATTGGCAGTTGATTTTTACATGCTGAGTTGCCGGCCCTAACGCACAACCTTCAATGAAGGTACGCCCATTCACGTATGTCTCCACAGAAGATGCTCTAGCTGAGAATCGAACGGGACAACGTCTTGCTGTGAGGTGACAACGCTACCACAGCACCACCACCGTGGTAGGTTATGAGGTTTTAAACAATAAAACAATTAACAAAAAAATAATTACTATTAGATTAATATTAAAAGGAAATATAAAAATGCAAAAATAGGTTATGAGGTTTTATGTATTTTTGCATTTTTATATTTCCTTTTAATATTAATCTAATAGTAATTAAGTTTTTGTTAATTGTTTTATTGTTTAATTGATTTTATTGATTAATAGGCATTGATATATATAGGATGGTTGTTACTTGGACAATTTTATTCTGAAGAAGTCCAGGTAACAGGACAAAACCTAGGTCAATTTCGTTGTTCATTGTGTTTTTTTGGTTCGTAGTGTACAACAATAAATTCCATTTTGGTGCTTGGACTACGTTCTTCTCAGAGTCGTTGGTTTACGGTGTTTGGTTCTTAGTCAGTATTTTACAAACCAAAAATGATTTTGCTCCAGACTGGCATCGCCAACATTGGTACTCAGTCCTGTGCAATGTGTCACACCTTCCACCATGGCACCTGCCTCAGACACCTTACTTACTGTCTCAGCAGAACAACCAAATTCTGCACACGCAGCTCCAAACTTTGAATCTTGCAGTGTGGCTAATCACTTAAATTCACCCTTAGCATCCCTCAGCAAACCTGTGATGGATGTTATCTTGTAGGCAATAAGGCCTAGTACTAGAAAATGTTATGCTGACAAATGGAAAATATTTTGTGCCTGGAATCAATCACAAGGGATAAGCACAGCAGTGCCCAATATTCCTCAAATTTTACAATACTTAACTGAGATGCTTCACAAGGGCCTGTCTTTTTCTTCCATAAAAATCCATGCTTCAGCCATTTCAGCTCATTACAACACAGAGCCTCCCCTCTTCTCTCATCCTCTGCTAAAGCAGTATCTCAGAGGGGCCAAAAACTTAAGACCACCCAGGAGAGCTCCAACCCCTGCCTGGGACCTCAACTTTGTATTGGAAAAACTTACTCTTCCTCCTTTCGAGCTAGCTGCTACTGCAGACTTAAAATTTCTCTCTTAGAAAACAGCTTTCCTTTTAGCAGTCACTTCAGCTAGAAGGATTTCTGAATTACAGGCTCTTATGGCAGTGGAGCCTTTCTTTATTTTTCATGCAGACAGGGTGTCTCTCAGGACCAATCCATCCTTCATGCCTAAGGTGGTATACAGTGTGGCTCTTAATCAAACCATTCATTTGCCAACTTTCTTTCCCAATCCACAGAACAAGGGGAAGCGGATTCTGCATTCATTGGATGTACACAGCTTAGATTTTACTTACACAGAACAAAATTTCTAAGAAAATTGGATTAACTATTGGTGGCATTTGCTGCAGGGGCAGAGGGAAAGGCTATTTCAAAGCAGACTATTTCCAAATGGATTGCCATTGTATTACATTTCTGCTATATGAACCATGGTAAAACTATCCCCCAGGGGATCAGATCTCATTCCACTAGGGCTGCATCTACTTCTACAGCCTTTCTCAGAGGTGTTCCTACCAGAGACATTCTAGAAGCTGCTACCTGGAGCTCAGTTCATACATTTACCAAACATTATCATTTACCTTTCTTCCCTAAATCCAGAGCTGGCTTTGCCACTGCTGTCCTCCAGAGCCTTATAGCTGGTCCTAATGCTGTATAAATCCATCCTCCCAACCATAGCTTTGGGATTTGACCCAAATGTAATGACTGCAACAGTGAAACATGAAGAACATAGTACAGTTGTGTACACTTACCATAAATGTAGATGTTCAAGTGTATTCACTGTTGCAGTCCTGGTTACCCTCCCTCTAACCCCCTGTTTTTTCTCTTTCTATACTTATACTTTCCTTTACTATGCTTAAAAGCCTTTTTGATGTATTTAAGTTTGGAGATATATATTTTTGTGTATTTAATTACTTAAATATTTGGCTCCCCATTTGGGGGGGCACCTGACATCCGGGGCAAGAAAAACTGATGTAATGGCGTCGGCTGCATGTTTTATACCCCTGATGACCTGACATCATGGAAGAAGGGACAGCAACCGACGCAGGACCCAAGACTTTGTTAATCAGGTTGACTGAGGGCAATCTGCCAGCAGAATACCCAGATGTAATGACTGGAACAGTGAATACACTTGAACATCTACATTTATGGTAAGTGTACACAACTGTACTTTCTATGGTATTTGAACAAACAGGGTGGAACAAAATCTTACTTGCTATCCAGACTTGCACTCCAAGCTTGGAAACTGGCAGCCCAATAGGGAATCACTGTGCAGGCAGTGTATATCTCTTCAGCACAGTACACTCAGGCAGATACTTTGAGCAGGTCCATGTCACAATCCAACAAATGGATGTTTTACAGGGATCTGTTCCTGGACATTGTCCACAAGTGGGGTACACCACAAACAGATTGGTTTGCCTCCCCACTGAGCAAACAACTACCACTATTTTACACCAGGCTACCCAGTCCCCTAGCAAAGGTAACGCACAGTACACTCAGGCAGATACTTTGAGCAGGTCCATGTCACAATCCAACAAATGGATGTTTTACAGGGATCTGTTCCTGGACATTGTCCACAAGTGGGGTACACCACAAACAGATTGGTTTGCCTCCCCACTGAGCAAACAACTACCACTATTTTACACCAGGCTACCCAGTCCCCTAGCAAAGGTAACGAATGCCTTTTCAGTCTCATGGAAGGGGTTGTTTCTCAATGCATTCCCCCTCACACTCCTTCAAAAAGTCCTACTGAAAATCCAGTGGGACAAACTAAAATTCTTGTTGGTGACTCCCTTTTGGCCAATACAGCATTGGTTTCCCCCTTCTTCTGCATTTGGCCAGGGGCAGTCTTCACACATTACCTCAGAGTGGACCTTCTCACACAGGACACGGGATCCCTAATCCATCCCCACCTGGAATCTCTTGAACCTAACTCTGTGGGTGATAGAATTTTGAACCCTTACAGACACCTTTACGTAGAGGACGTGCTAACAGTCCTGCAGGAGGCCATGAAACCCAATACTAGGAAATTTTGTTGGTCTAAATGGAAAGGATTCTCCATGTGGTGTCTACAAAGGCAGCTGGACCCACTTCAAGGTGAGGTCCCCTTAGTGCTGTCCTATCTGTGTGAACTCTTGCAAGCAGGGTTGACATATTCCTCTGGTATGGCCTACCTTGCTGCTATTTCAGAATCTCTACCTCTTGACCCTCCTCTAGCATCCCGTCTTCCTGCAAAGTTATTCCTCAAGGAAGTACTGCATTTCAAGCCCCCCTAGGAGGTGGGCTGATGTTCGTGTTTCACTGCTGCAGTATTAACCATTGGGTTATCCATGCTATGGTAGCCCTCAGTCAGTCCGAATACCAGAGTCAGGGTTTTGTGTGTCGGCTGCTGTCGCTTGCTGGGTGACGTCAGGTGGTCCAAGTTATAAAGGAGAGCAGATCGCTCCATTACCAGTCTTTCTTGCCATGGAGCCTGTAGCAGAAGCAATTCATAACAGTGCCAGTTGGCCATTTCCAGATTTCGAACTATAGCTGAAAATGTCTAAAGCTAAGTACCCCAATGAGGATCCTTCCTTTTTCTTGCGCTAACCGATATCCGAAAAAGTCAATAATTGTTTCCCCTGTGGAAAGCAAATACACCGAGACTTCCATTCTTACTGTGTCACTTGCTTAGGCCTAGATCACGATGCACCCTGCTGTCGGTTCTGTGCCCTCTTGAACACTAGAACTATTCATTATAGAGCTTTGTTTGTAGGCAGTTATTTTTGTCTTCAGTCTCCAATTACTGATATGGCATCTGTCAGCAAACCACAGATCTTCCAAAAAAACATAAAGATAAGGACAGAGACAGACCACATCAGGCCAAGCCTTCCGACGACACCACTGCTAAACAGGTCGTCAGTTGTTCGGAATTCAGTGAGGCACTTTTGCAGCCCCTGATGCCTAACTTGATTACTTTGCAGGCCTCTACTGAGACCCTTTCGGAGTACTGTATGCCACAGATGCCTGCATTGTCTAATAACCCTTCGGGTGTCTCTGCCTCGGTTGGGTCCAGAGCAGCTAAGCAGGCATCGGCTTCCTAGGACACGGCTCACACTTCGGATTTCATTTCAAGGCCTTCACCCTCTTTTCTGATTAACACACCGACAGCACCGAGGGATACTCTTCAGACCAGACTTAGAGCTAATACTAGGAAAACAGCAAAAAGTCTCCATTCCACTACAACTCCCCCTCCTCAAACTAAAATGCTTAAAATGGTGGAACATCTCATCACTTTCATCCGTGGTAATCAGGCCACTCCAGCCAAAAGGAGAAGAGAACCTTCTCCAGACACCCATTCGGATTTAGACTCAGAGGGATCTGACTCTTCTGTTTTTGAAGAAAATCCTCTTACTGCCTATGAAGACTCAGATGCAGAAGAATCAATTCCTTCTGCATCACCTACGGAAGACTTTTCCTTTGGGGAAACCCTCCACACCCTCAGGGAACACTTCCAATGGGATTCAATGGATTTTCCTCAATCCAAGAAAAGACTGGGAGTTTCTGTACCTACCCCAGCATAGGCCTCTGGCCATCTCACCCATCTTGGAGGTGGTAGATGATGTTTACCAAGAATCCAGCCTTAACCCCTGACACCCTTCCACCTGCCCCCCAGAAATCCTGAGAAGTACTACAGGGTACCTCACTCACATAAATTCCTCTACAGAAATCCTATAGCAGATCCAGAGGTGATTACTCAGGGACCTAAGGGAGTTAAGGCTACCTCTGCAAATAATTTCACTCCCTCAGACAAAGAATCCACGGCCCTGGACAAATGTAAAAAAGTATATACCATTGCTACTTTAACTATAAAGGCTCTCAACTGTCAGTACCATACGTTACAATATCAACAGCACACTTTTGAAACATAAAATGTTTGCTTTATCAAATTTTGCCAACAATAAAAAGCAGAATTACTGCACTCTTCAGATCAGGAGGGTAAGCACTCCTTGCACTGTGGATTTGATGCCCTAGAAGCTTCTAGCAGGGCAGCAGTGACAGGATCTGTTATCAGAAGACATGCATGGTTGAAGGAACAATCTCTCCTTGATCATGTCAAAGCTAAAATCATGTATGCACCTCTTGACAAAGACCACCTGTATGGACAGAAAACTAAAGAGGTACTTAAAAAGATGGAAGACGAAGCAAAATCGATGCAGACTGTTAAAGATTTTCTTCAAGTACAACCTCCTAGGTTCAGCAGAAATTTTTCCTCTAAACACTGGTCCTTTCCTGCACAAAACAGGCAGGCACAAGGCAAAACCTGTAGAGACAGACCCACCAGGACTCAAACTCAGGGCCAGCAAAGAACTAAACGGTGCCCCCCCCCCCCCCAAACACTAGAGCAGGGAATTCAAAAGCAAACCTGTATGGAAAAAACTCTCAATGACTACCTTTCCCATCTCTGCCTGCCTCCACCACACCAAAATGTAGGAGGAAGGCTATCTCTATGCAGAGAAAATTGGAACTCAATAACAAAAGATCAATGGGTCTTAAAAATAATTGCTTAGGGGTACAAATTCAGTTTCCAAGAACTACCACCTCCAAGAGGGTACCCAGACCTACCACCAAACCAGTGGGCAGAAGCACTAAAACAAGTCCAAAACCTAATATCCTTAGGGGCAGTAGAACATGTGCCTCCAGAACAAGTTGCAAAAGGATTCTATTCCAGACTGTTCCTTGTTCCCAGGAAAGAGAGGACTTGGCATCCCATCCTGGACCTATCCTTTCTCAATACCTTCCTGGTAATCCCAAAATTCAAAATGCTTACCTTACAACAGCTCCTTCCAATGCTGCCAAACAAAGATTGGATGGTCACCTTTAGACCTAAAGGATGCCTACCTGCACATCCCAATAAGGGAATCATGCAGAAAATTCCTGAACTTCAGAGCAGGATCATTACACTTTCAATTCTCTGCTTGCCCTTTAGCTTATCTACTGCTCCCAGGGTATTTGCCAAATGTTTAGCTCCTGCCATTGCCTTCTGCAGGCAAAACATTGTACAGATTTACCACTACATGGACGACTGTCTCATCCAGGCAGACTGCAAGGAAATGCTCCTGCAGCACCTCTCATTTGTAAAAACCCTACTCACCTCTCTGGGGTTCACTGTCAATGAAAGGAAATCAAAACAGTCTCCTACCAGGAAAATCATATTTCTGGGATCCTTACTGGACACAGAACAGCAAATGGCCTTTCTCTCCTCAGAAAAAAAAGTTTCCTACCAAAATACTTCACTACTCTGACCTCCCAAACCCAGCATTCTGCCAGAAAATTCCTGCAAGCTCCAGGAGACATGGCCTCATGCATCCTCCTGGTACCTCTGGCCAGACTACACATGAGGAAAATTCAGTGGTACCTAAAGAACTTAATGATGTCAACACTCAAAACCTCTGCACACCTCCCTGCCTGTGATCCCTTGCATAAGATCAGAGTTCCTCTGGTAGGCCTAGGACTGTCCTCTGAACAAGGGACTTCCATTCACCCTCTGTCCATCAGAACAGACCATAACTACATATGCTTTGTACATAGCCTGGGGTGCCCACCTAGAATGCAGATGCGCCCAAGGCATATGGGACGCATAAATACTACACTTGCACATCAACCAAAAGGAAATGATAGCAGTGCAAAACTCTGACATCCTTTAAACCCTACCTCAAACCAGAGGTTCTCTTCATAAAAACAGACACCATCACAGTCAAGGGGTACATCAGCAAACAGGGAGGGACTTGATCTTACCCCTTGTGCGACTAGCCATGAACCTGTGGCTAACAGCCTCATCCATGGGACATCTTATACCCCAAAACATATTTGGTATCAGCAACATCCTAGCAGACTACTTAAGCAGAAACCTGCTGGACTGACACGAATGGCAAATACACAGAGACATTTTTCTGCAAATTACCCATACATGGGGACTCCCCAGGTGGACCTCTTTGCCTCTCATCTAAATCACCAAGTACAGACATTCTGCATCAGGGAGTACCATCACCTGGCCTGGAAGGTCGATGCCCTGACCTTCCCTTGGAATACCCACTTTGTGTATGCATTCCCATCTCTTCCTCACATTCCTAAAGTATTAAGATGAGGGGAAAAAAACAAGAACAATATTCATTGCCCCAGATTGGCCCAGACAGCATTGGTATCCACTGCTGCACCAACCCCCCTAGCAGCTACCTCTGATTCCTCACCTGCTATCCTGGGGGGGGGGGGCAATGCTGTACCCAGACCTTCAGACACTCAAGCTCTCAGCATGGCTTATTCTACCATAACCAACAAGGAATCTATGCTAAAGCAAGCAAGTCCATGACATCATCACAGAAGCCAGAAGGCCAAACACCAAAAAATCTTACTCTGGAAAATGGAAAATATTCTGCTCCTGGAGCCAATCCAAGGGGCCAGACATACATCTGCCCTCCATTCCTATTATTCTAGATTATCTTGCTGAGCTTCTTAACAAGGGTCCCTTTCTTCTCTATATAGATCCATGCCTCTGCCATCTCGGCACACTTTTGACACAACAGCCATTGGTCTCCCACCCCCTTATCAAACAATTCCTTAGAGGAGCTTCTAACATCAGGCCTCCCAGAAAACAGCCCACCCCAGCCTGGGACCTGAACTATGTTTTAGAAAAGCTTATTATGCCTCCCTTTGAGCCTGCAGCATCCTCAGAATTAAAGTACCTCTCTTGGAAGACTGCCTTTCTCCTGGCTATTACTTCAGCCAGGAGAGTTTCAGAGCTTCAATCTTTAATGGCCATTGAACCATTTATCATCTTCCATCCAGACAGTGTCTCCTGAGAACCAATCCCTCCTTCATGCCAAATGTGGTTTTGCATGTTACCCTCAACCAGGCCATCCACTTACCCACCTTCTTCCTTAACTCTCAGAATAAGTGGGAAAGGATACTGCATTCTTTGGATGTGCGCAGGCAACTCAGATTTTATGTGGATCGTACAAAAACATTCAGGAAAACTGACCAGCTCTTGGTCAGCTTTAAAACAGGGGCACAGTGGAAACATATATCCAAACAGACCATTTCCAAATGGATAGCACACTGCATCTAACTTTGCTACTCCTTGCATGGTAAACCACCCCTAGGACCATCAGAACCCATTCCACTAGGGCAACCTCTACTTCCACAGCATTCCTTAGAGGGGTACTCACCAAAGACATTCTGGAAGCTGCCACATGTCAGTCCACACCTGCACCAAACATTACCATCTGAATCTATTCTCAAAAGCTAAGACTGGGTTTGCCTCTGCAATTCAGGGCATGCTTACCCAATCTTAAGTGTCTATCAACCTTCTACCCCTCTCCTCAGCTTTGGGAATCTTCCCAACTGTTAATACTGCAGCAGTGAAACAGGAAGAACATAGTACAGTTGTGTACACTTACCATAAATGTAGATGTTTGAGTGTATTCACTGCTGCAGTCATGCCTTCCCTCCCCCTGGTATCTGCTGTCCTTACAGAGACACACATTTCTATGGGGGTCTCTGATCCCAGGACTACTTATAATTATTAAAATTGAACTTCTTTGGTTTAAGGAAAGAAAAACTGAGGTTATGGCATCTCCTGCTCTCCTTTATAGCTCAGACAACCTGACGTCACCCAGCAAGCGACAGCAGCCAACGCACAAAACCTTGACTCTGGTATTGGGACCGACCGAGGGCTAGCACAGCATGGGATAACCCAATGGTTAGTACTGCAGCAGTGAATACACTTGAACATCTACATTTATGGTAAGTATTCTCTACTGTACTTTCCACTTCCATCGGACCTGAGCTATGTTTTAGAGAAGCTCACAGTTGCTCCCTTTGAACCAGCATCTAAAGCATCTCTGAAATGCTGTACTTGGAAAACTGTACTCCTAGTGGCCCTGACATCAGCCAGAAGAGTGTCAGTGCTCCAGGCCCTTGTGGCAACACCACCCTTTTTCCTCTTCCATAAAGGTAGTGACCCTGAGGACCAATCCCTTCTTCATGCCCAAGGTGATCAGTGAGCTATCCTTAAACCAAAGTATACACCTACCCATCTTTTTCCCACATCCCCAGAATGACAGTGAGAGAGTCTTACATTCCCTTGATGTTCAGACAGCTTAAATTTTACCTTGGCAAGCACAGAAAAAGATCTACAATTAATTTAAAATCCTTATGACAACACATCTACAGATACCATCTGTGTATTTAAAAATACATATAAAACTTTTTGTAAATGCATTATGCATGAATATTTATTAGATGTGTTGTCACATGTCTTTTATTCAATTTTGTATGTATATATTTGCATTTATGAATTTTGTTTCATTTGATAATGCATTTACAAAAAGTTTTATATGAATTTTTAAATACACAGATGGTATCTGTATTGATCTCATGAATATTTATTAGATGTGTTGTCACATGTCTAAAGGATTTCCTATATAAAGTAAGGATTTTAAATTAATTATGTAGATCTGTTGAAGTCTGTTGACGAAAGCGCTTATCTTGTGGAATTAATAAATACTTATTGCATATCTGTGGACTAGTTATTGGCGTTTCAGCAGTGTACTTGGTTCCTGGTTTTACCTTGGCAAGACCAAATCCATTAGGAAATCAGAGCGATTATTAGTCTCCTTTCACCCCAGAGCTCTGGGAAACGTTGTGACAAAACATATGTTCTTCGTGTTTCACTGTTGCAGTCATCAATATAGGTTATCCCTGCCAGGGTAGCCCTCGGCCAACCCGAATACCAGAGGATTAGTATTTCTGCGTCAGTTCCTGTCACTTCAAGACTGATGTCAGGTCGTCAGTAGTACAAAATAAGGCAGCCAACACCATTACATCAGTCTTTCTTGCCATGGAGCCAGAAGCAGAAGCAGTTTGCACATGTGCCGGTCGGCCACTACCCGTGTTTCGTCTACTGAACTGAAGCTGAAGTCTTCGAAAGCTAAGTACCTTGTTGGGGATCATTTTTTCTTGCCCTAAGCGATGTCAGAAAAAGTTAACAATTGGAGGGCGTGGCCAAGGATGAACACAGGATAGCAGCAGATTTCTTCAGCTCCACCAATTTCATTACACTGACAGGAATTAATTACTTAAAAAATTAATTTTTGAAGTAATTTTCTTTCTAAATACGTTCGTTTTATATAGTTCTTGAACTATATCTAAAAAAGAAAGGAAATCTTAACAATATTCCTGTCAGAAATCACTGTGGAAATTTTCCTGTCAGTTTATCAGTCTGAAATGAGTTCCAGTAAGACAAATTCTCAAGACTCCAGCATCAAGAAAGAACTTCAGTCTCTGATAATTATAATCCAGCAACTTACTGATAAAATGGATACTAAAATAGACACCTTCATAGAAACACTACAAAACAAATAGACCTGTTACATACAGACCTGCAACAACAGAAGATCCAGATGACAGGCATAGAAGAAGCTGTGAATGACATGGAAAATAGAATCCAAGAAGAGGAAATCAACATTGAGTTTCTGCTGAAACAAAATACACATTTACAAACAAAGCTGGATGACCTGGAAAATAGATATAGGTGCAATAACATTAGGATTTTGGACTGCCAGAAAATATTGAAGGTAACAATATTACTTCTTTTTAACAACTTGGCTCCCTAAAACTTTAGACTTACCAGGAGCATTCTCTTTTGGTATCGAAGAGCACATAGATCTATAGCTAATACTAACTCTAACAAAAATATCCTAGATCAGTTATAGTTAGATTTCTATCATCTTTTGATAAAGAGATGGTTCTTAAATCTGCTTGGGCTAAAGCTCCTGTTAAGATTAATGAGACAACTGTGCGTTTTGACAATGACTATTCTTCCATGGTGATAGCTAAAAGAAAAGTTTTTCTGCCACTAATAAGGGAGCTTAAAAAGCACAGTTTAAAACATACCTTCTGTTTCCTGCCAAGCTTAAAATCTTCCTTCCTGATGGTCCTAAGGTTTTCGATGATTTAGACTCTGCTTTACTGTTTGTCAAAGAAAAAGGATTTTGGATAAAATAGAAGAAATGGAATGGGCTAGTTCTTCATTAAAGAGATTGGCAACTGAAGCTTCGTGTAAGACTTCAGAGAAGGACAAGAGACTAAAAACAAAAGATTTGTTATATGTTTTTTTTCTTATCATTTTAGTTCATTATTAATCTTTTTGAATATAGTTCCTGCATTTCCAGAAAGCCACAAATATTTTGGAAAAGATTTAATCAAAGTTATTCTCTATGTGCAAAGAAATGTTTTGTTTCATAACCAGTCAAAATACCTGAAGATTTAATGGCAAGCTGTGATTCAATTTGTTTCTCTTTCTGAAAAGAAGTAAGGTTAGTAATTTGATACATTTTTTATCTTTACCTTTTTTTTCCTTCTCCTTTTATTATTTTCTTTGTTTAAACAATGACATTCTATTTAGATTATGTAGTGGGTAAAGGGTGGGGGAGGGCAGGGACAGAACAGTAATGAAAATATCATTAATAGAATAATAACATATTTATTCCTTGTAAAAGTTTTTATAAGTTCTTCAAATGCTATTTCTAATTATACTTTCTTGATTATACTGCTTATACTTGTTTGTAAATAATCTGTTATGCTTTAACTAATAATAATCAGAACTAACTAAGAGTAAATAATATGTTTTATTTTTAACTCTATTAATATAAACAGTAAGTAACATTCCATTGTATATACTTCTTACAGCTTTCTCTTACATTTTTTTATTTCTGCCTCACTCCCTTTTATTTTCCTACTCTCTTTTTCTTTTCTTTATTAATATATAGAAATGCTTTTGATTGTGTGGGAATAATAGGATTTGTATGAAAATTGAGTTGGGAGAAGAATGTTGAGTTTTATTGCTTGTTGGTAATTTTGGGCTTAATTTCACTTACATAGAGGCTGTAATGATCTGTGGAATACATTGTGAAGGTTTTGTCATGTTTAGATGCATTTACACTGCTAAATGAATGTTTGTCACTAGTTTTTAATAAGTTTCACGCCAAAATGTTAAGAGAGACCATCTGAGATGTGGGCTGTCTCATGCACAGTGTTCATGAGTTACTTCAGAAGCTTCAGCCCACAGAATTCTCACAGAGAAACTGAAAGCAGAGTTAGTATAACCTTTGACATAGTTATCACACTGACACACCACAGATTCAGGAAAATACTCTATTCATAAAATATGTCAGTTATAATGTTTTGTTTCATAACCAGTCAAAATATCTGAAGATTTAATGGCAAGCTGTGATTCAATTTGTTTCTCTTTCTGAAAAGAAGTAAGAGGCTGTAATGGTCTGTGGTATACATTGTGAAGGTTTTGTCATGTTTACATACATTTACACTACTAAATGAATGTTTGTCACTAGTTTTTAATAAGTTTACCGCCAAAATGTTAAGAGAGACAATCTGAGATGTGGGCTGTCTCATGCACAGTGTCCATGAACTACTTCAAAAACTTCAACTCACAGAATTCTCACAGAGAAACTGAAAGCAGTTAGTATAACCTTTGACATAGTTATTACACTGACACACCACAGATTCAGGAAAATACTCTATTCATAAAATATGCCAGTTATAATGAGTCTAAATGATGTAGTTTCTTGTAGTAAGTAAATGTCTTATTTTAGAAGGCATAGAAAATGAAACATTTATTTAAATGTTTTTGAAAATCTACTTAACAGCAGCATAATAATCTGTGTTAAAAATTTGTATTCCAAACATATACTTTACTATAACTCATTTAATTCATCTGATTGACAAGCATAAATAATCTTATAACTCTATTCTGGAAGAAATGTCATGTGATATATTTTAAAGCAGTAGGTTAGCATGATTGTAAAATCTGGTTACTAAAATGTGTTTGCTGTGCATTATTTTGTATAAAGCAGACAGATTTATTCTAGGGACAGCAAGTAGGATAGTGCTCAACAAAGACACAACTCAGTGAGATCAGATATATATATATGTGTGTGTGTGTGTGTGTGTGTGTGTGTGTGTGTGTGTGTGTGATGGCTTTTTTTTTTATATAATAATGCAAGTGTTTCTGAGAATCTGCATAACTATCCAATATGATTTATAATAATTTCTGTGAATACAATATTTTACTCTATTGACAAAATGAATGTTTGTCACAAGTTTTAATAAGTTTCCCGCCAAAATGTTAAGGGAGACAATCTGGGATGTGGGCTGTCTCATGCACAGTGTCCATGAACTACTTCAAAAGCTTCAACTCACAGAATTCTCACAGAGAAACTGAAAGCAGTTAGTATAACCTCTGACCTAGTTATCATACTGACACACCACAGATTCAGGAAAAATACTCTATTCATAAAATATGTCAGTTATAATGAGTTTAAATGATGTAGTTTCTTGTAGTAAGTAAATGTCTTATTTTAGAAGGCATAGAAAATGAAACATTTATTTAAATGTTTTGAAAATCTACTTAACAGCAGCATAATAATCTGTGTTAAAAACTTATGTTCCAAACATATACTTTATTATAATTCATTTAATTCATCTGATTGACAAGCATAAACAATTTTATAATTTTATTCTGGAAGAAATGTCATGTGATATATTTTAAAGCAGTAGGTTAGCATGATTGTAAAATCTGGTTACTAAAATGTGTTTGCTGTGCATTATTTTCTATAAAGCAGACAGATTTATTCTAGGGACAGCAAGTAGGATAGTGCTCAACAAAGACACAACTCAGTGAGATCAGATATATATATATATATATATATGTGTGTGTGTGTGTGTGTGTGTGTGAGTGTGATGGCTTTTTTTTTTAATAATGCAAGTGTTTCTGAGAATTTGCATAACTATGCAATATGATTTATAATAATTTTTATGAATACAATATTTTACTCTATTGACAATAATGAGTTTAAGTAAATGCTCATATACAAACAATTCAAGATTTTTTTTTGGAAGCTGTTAATAGTATTCACATGACAGAAAATAAATGCATCTTAATATATGTAATGTCTGAATCATATTAGCCAAAGTTTTTGATTTAAATGAATGTTAGAACCTAATTTTTTCTCCTCTTGATTTCTAACATCAAGATTATTTGAATGCTATTTGAATGCAAGTGTTATATATTACATAGATCTATATAGTAGTATGAACAGTTTAAAAAAAAAAAAAAAAAAAGTTTATTTTAGTTTATATGATGCTGTTTTACCAAATGTGTAGTTTTGTCTTGATAGATAATTGAATTGAAAACTATTAACCTCAGTTAAATATAACTAGTATTAAATTGATAAGGTGGTAGCTGAGGTACTGCTGCTTAGGGTAGGGGGTTAACTTGAGTATTAAATACTACTCTAAGTTGGAGTTTTCAACTCCAGGCTGGATGCAAGGTTTAATCCTTACATTATTTTCACTTGTTCATTGTTATATATATATATATAGTTTTGACATCCACAATATATTTTGTACACTCATTGTCACTACAAACAAAATTGAATCCTATACAAAATCCCATAAGAGATTTAATAAATACAGCTATATTTAAAGGTACACCTAAAAGAGGAGATGTAACATTATTTATCTTGTTATTTGTTATTTCGATCATAAGATTCTTGAGTTTTAAAAATGCCAAATGACATCTTTAAAAGAAATTTCTTTAAACATTAATGGATTGAATAATCCGTGTAAAAGGGCAAGCCTAATAAGATACATTAATTTACACAAGGCCAATCTAGTCTTCCTGCAAGAAACCCATCTCTTGAAAAAGATATTGATAAACTAGCCACTAATAAGTATACAGTATTGGTTAGTTCAGAGCACACTCAGAAAAAGAGGAGTGGCTATTTTATGGAATAAAAGTATGCCCATTCCTAAAACCATTAAGTCTTATCAGGATGACAAAGGAATGTTTTGTATGGTTGCAATACAAATTAATGGGAAGACTTACACTTTAATTAATGTATATTGGATACCTGGAATTGGTATTAATACAGTGAAACATCATATTGATAAGATCATATCATTCTCTATAGGGGATATTATTTTAGCTGGTGATTTTAATTGTATACTACATGAAAGTGATACTACCACTATAAGGAAAGGAAGAATTACATCTAATGCAAAACATTTAAATGATTTTGCTAATTCTTATAATTTGAATGATATTAATAATCAGATAGATTCAAAATCATTACCATACACCTTTTTTTCTAACAGATACAAAACTTATTCAAAAATAGATAGGGTCTTTATTTCTAACCAGATGGTAACAGATTTAATTAATTCCAAAATCATTTCATGTCCTATATCTGATCATAACTCAATTGTTTTTGAATTCATGATAAAAAATACTCATAATGTTCAGAGCAAAAGGATACCAGCATACTTAACTCAGCTAAAAGACTATAAAGAATATATACTTTCAGAAGTACAACATTTTCTAGACATAAATAATACTCCTGAAGTCTCCATTGTCTATGTTTGGGATGCCTTCAAATCATATCTATATGGACAAAGTATCAGATGGTATAATAATAAAAGGAAATCTTGGGATAAGGAATTGTTAGATATTCAAAGTAAATTAGACTCTTATAAACATAATAATAAAGAAAATATTATGGACAAGAAAGTTATTGAAGAAATAAACAAACTAAATGAGAAATACAAAGAAATTTTAACTCATAAAGTTAAAATAACTTTAGAGAAATATAAGTTTTTGTCTTATTCAATAAGCCCCAAATACTTACATAGACTTAAAAATAAAACAAAAAGATTGAATAAACAAAACCATATCAAAGAAATCTTTTCTCTAATGAAAAAGAAGAATGTTTCTAGTATACCAGAAATACTGGATGAATTTAGAAATCACTTTCACAAGATTGACCATAACAACATTAACATGGAACCTAAAGATAAAATAAAGGAGTTTATAACCACAAACATGAATAAAAAGCTTAATAAACAACAGATTAAACTATTGGACAAGAGTATTTCATATACAAAAGTTATTACACAAATAAATAAGCTTAAATCAAACAAAGCACCGGGTAATGATGGTATTATACCAGAGATATATAAAATCCTTTCTAAAACTACATATTCATTAATACATAAGGTTTTTATTTTGGCCCAAACTGAGTTAATAACCCCCCCATCTTGGCAATATACATTTATTTCACCAATTTTAAAACCTAATAAAGATCCAACTAGATGTTCTTCATATCGACCCATCTCATTACTTAATGTTGATTATAAAATGTTTATGAGTATTTTTGCTGATAGATTGAAGACAATCATCCCGGCATTATAGATATAGATCAGACGGGCTTCATTGTAAATAGAAATACTTTTGATAATATAAGAAGAACTTTAACATTAATTGATTTTGCAAATAGGAAAAAGAAAGATTTAACACTTATTAGTCTTGATATAGGTTCAGCATTTGATTCAGTAAGTTGGGACTATCTGTTTACCTTACTGAAATGCACAAACTTCTCTGATGCATTTGTAAATTTAATTGAGCATTTATACAAAGGAACGCTGGCTTATATTAAGGTAGGAACATATGTTTCACAAAAAATACCCATTCTTAAAGGTACAAAGCAAGGATGTCCACTTTCTCCACTATTACTCACTTTAGTAATGGAGCCTTGGGCTAATTTGATTAGAAAAAGTACTGACATAGAGGGTTTTGAAATAGACGAAAATACAACATCAAAAATTCAACTTTTTGCAGATGATGTTCTAATTACATCAGCAGGATCTAATTCTTCTATGCAGTCTTTATTTGATAAAATGATGAATTTTAAAAGTATTTCTGGTTTAATATTCAATGAAGAAAAAACTAAAATACTACCTATATATACACGAAAAAATATTCTCATTAGTGATTTTACTAAATATGTACCCAATTCAGGTCAGATAACTTATTTAGGTATAATACTATCTAAAGATATTAAATCTATTATATATAATAACTATAATACCTGTTTTCTTAATATACAAAATCTTTTTAATACCTGGAATAATATGTTTTTTACTATGGAGGAGAGACTTACAATTATTAAAATGATAATAGTCCCCAAGATTTTATACTTAATACAATCAATAATACTTTCACCTTCAAAAATAATTATCAAGAAACTGAATACACTAATGTTTAATTTCTTATGGGCACCTAATAGACCTAGGATTGCATTAAAGAAACATACTAATAGCTGGTCTCAAGGGGGTATTTCTTTTCCAGACTTTAATTTATATATTATCTCTTCTATTATAAAAGTTATTACTTTATTAATAGATCAGTCATATATCGCAAAATGGAAAAATTATTGGGAGCTAATTAGTATGCACTTCATGAAAATCTCCTTAACACATAAAAATATGATTGTAAATAACTCCATGTTGTGGTTGCTAAAGGAATTTTGTATTTCACCTATTACACCTAAACATATGGTTTGTTACCCATTAAATATTATTATTAGTTATCGTAACTTTATATTCATGCACCCTAAGTATAGGGAATGGAATTTTATTGTATTCCCTATAATGTATACTCAGGATATGCTTATGTCATCTACTTCTGAAGGAGCTCATTTAGCTATAGATAATGATCTAAAGTACTGGTATCAGCTGATATCTGATAATAAAGTTAAAAATCTAGATTTCTTAAAACAAGAATTTGATCTAAGAGAAACTTGCTGGTTAGAGGTTCAGATCTTTAGACAACATCTCATTGATAGAATAGATCTAATGTCTATAACAGTTAAAGAATCTATTCCAAAACTGATTGATTACTTGATATTAAATTTACAGCATAAAGTTTCTGATAAAGGTAAACTTTCATATATACATAAAATTATCAGACAAGAAACTTTTTACAGTGTAGATTCATACTGGAATTATTTCACCTCTATTAATGGGGACCCACCAACTCAACAAGATAAACAATATATATTGGAATCTGCTTATAGAACTACATCTTCCATTGTCTGGAGACTTTATACATGGAAATTTTTACATAGATCTTTTATACACCTTTGATGATGAATAAAATAAATAATAAAGATAATCTATGTAAGAGATGTAATGTAGAAATTAATGCTGACTGGGATCATATGTTTTATGACTGTATGAAGTTGAAAGAATACTGGAAGTCAATTAATGAATTTTTGCAGGCTCTTTTTACAGATAATTTCATTATTTCTAAGTCTCTTATATTATTCAACACACCTGTACCTCAATGTGTTAAAAAGATTAAGCTTCCCTTGTTATGGTCTATCCTAGCAGTGGCCAGGAAAATAATAACTAGAAATTGGATTTCAGATACACCTCCTTCATTCAATGAATTTAAAAATGTTATGAATATAATGTGCCATATGGAAATAAGCACAATTAGAATGAGAACAACTAGAAAAACATCATATTATATTGTATGGGATAATTTACAAAATTTGTTAAAAAATTCTGGTTTCAATGGCACAGTGTTTTAGTTTAGTTGATTGATCTGATTGTAGTGGATGTCTTTGTAGGTACTTTAGTTGTTTTGTTGAATATTATAGTGATGCCTATTTTTAATTACTTGTATAAAGTTGTTATGATATTTCTCTTATATGTTAAAACAATAAACCTGTTTTGAAAAAAAAAAGAAAAAGTTAACAATTGTCTTGCCTGTGAAAAGCAAATACCATACTGAGACTTTCATTCTTACTGCGTCACTTGTTTAGGCCCAGACCATAATGTCCCCCATTGTCACTTCTCTGCTTTGTTCAATGCCAGAACTGTCCATTGTTGGGCCCTTATTGTAGCTAGATATTTTCGCTTACTCCTCAAACTCTGATATGGCTTTGGTAAGCCATCCGACAGCAGATCTTCTGAAAAAACGTAAAGATAAAGACAGACTGCACAGGTCCAGCCTACAGATGACACTCCCGTTAAGCTAGTCATCAGTTCTCTGATCCTCAGTGAGGCACTTTTGCAGCCCCTGATGCCTGCTTCTGTGGATTCACAGGCCAGTACCGAGACCCTTTCGGAGTCTGGTATGCCGCAAAACTCTTCGACTAAGGATCCTGGGGTCGTCTCTACCTTGGATGAGTCTGGAGCTGCTGAGCAGGCACCAGTTTCTGAGGAAGTCCTTCGCATTACTGATTTTCGACACAAACTGACTCAAAAATGACCAAGTTTCTTAGGCCCAGGTTACAAACCACACCCAAGAAACCGATGACCCACTCCCACGCACCTGCTTCCTTGCCTCAGTCTCAAATGCTTAAAATGGCGGAAGACCTTATGTTGATCAGGGGAAGCCAAGCTACCCCCTCCGAAAGGAAGAGATCTGTCCCCTGTAGTTTTCTAAACAAGAGTCTGATGACTCTGATGCATTTGAATATGAAGACATGCAACCCCACTCTACTTATGAGGATTCTGATGCAGAGGATTCCATCCCTTCAGCCTCTCCCCCAGAGGATTTTTCCTTTGGGGAAACCCTTCATACCTAAGGGAGCATTTCCAATGGGAGAATCAGGACTACCCTCAGTCTAAAAAGAGACTCGGAATTCTTAGATCTTCCACAGTGCAGACCCTTGGCCATCCCCCCAGTCCTGGATGTTGTGGAGGATGTTTTCCTGGAATCCAGCTTGAGTCCTGACACCCTCCCTCCTGCACCCAAATAACCAGACAGGTACTATAGAGTACCTGCCTCTCACAAATTTCTTTTTTAAAAATCCTACTGCTGACCCTGAGGTAATTTCTCAAGGGCCAAAAGGGTTTACAGCAACCTTTGCTAAGAATCCCACCCCCTCAGATAAGGATTCCCGAGCACTAGACAGATGGGGTAAAAAAGTATACACCTCGGCTACTCTTGCCATCAGAGCACTAAATCGTCAGTTCCATATGCTAACATTTCAGCAACTTACCCTGGAACTCCTCAAACAAAAAAAATGTCTTCCTTTCCTGCTTGTGCAGAATCTAAAGAGTTACAAGAGTTAATGCATTCTGCAAGTCAAGTAACTAAACACACCTTGCATTGTGGTTGTGATGCCCTAGAAGCTTCTTGCAGGGCAGCAGTCACTGGATCTGTCATTAGAAGGCATGCATGGCTTAAGGAACAGCCCTTGCCAGACCATATCAAATTAAATTGTTGAATGCCCCCTTGCACAAAGACAACTTATTTGGCACTAAGGCAGAAGAGGTCTTAAAAAAGATGGAAGAAAAAGCAAAATCTATGCAGACAGTTAAGGATTTCTTACAGGTCCAGCCACCCAGATTTAGCAGGCATTGTCCCACCAAGCACTGGTCCTTTCCTGCTCCCACTAAGCCAGTCCAGCCCAGACCCTGGGGAACCAGACCCCCCAAGACAGCAGCCACAGGGAATGCAGAGATCTAAGCAGTGGACTACCACCACTTCAAAACCAGAGTTCTAAGCCACCCCCTTTTGGTAAGAACTCACAATGACTCATCTCCCCCACCCCCTCCCTCTGCCCATCTTCTCTTACCACTAGGAGGAAAACTCTCCTTTCACACAAGCACCTGGGCCACGATTACTGGGTTCTCAACATAGTATCCCAGGGATACAAATTTTCTTTCCTCACCCTTCCAGCACCAAAAGGTTTCCCAGATCTACCTCCAAACCAGTGGGCAGAGGCTGAAAAGTAAGTCCTTTCCATGCACTCTATGAGGGCAGTAGAGCATGTTCCTGCAGAACAGATAAACCAAGGATTCTACTCCAGACTTTTTCTGGTACCCAGAAAAGAGGGTACCTGGTGCCCCATCCTCAATCTATCCATTCTGAATACCTTCCTGGGGATCCCAACATTCAAAATGCTCACCCTCCAGCAGCTGCTACCCATGCAATCCAAGGATGCTTGGCTAGCCACCCTAGATCTAAAAGAGGCCTACCTCCACATTCCTATCAGGGAATCATGCAGGAAATATCTCTCTTTCAGGGCAAGATCTCAGCACTTTCAGTTCTTTGTGCTTCACGTTGGCTTATCTACTGCTCCCAGAGTTTTCCCAAAATGTCTGGCTCTGGCCATTGCCTTTTGCAGATGAAGGAATATCCAGATTTACCCATACTTGGACAACTGCCTAATTCAGGCAGACAGCCAGGAAAAGCTGCTCAAGCATCTGGCCTTTGTAAAGTCTCTACTAACCTCCCTAGGGTACACCATCAACGAAAAGAAATCCAAACATGTGCCCACCCAAAGGATTATATTCTTGGGAGCAAGCCTGAACATACCATCCCAGATGACATTCCTTACACCAGAAAAGCAAATTTTCCTGACAGCCTACTTCTCTCAGCTAGCCACCAGACCCCAGTTATCTGCAAGGAATATCCTGCAAGCTCTGGGGTTCATGGCATCTTGCATACTACTCATTCCATATGCCAGACTGCATATGAGGAAACTTCAATGGTACCTAAAAAGCCTTTGGTGTCAACACTCTCAAGACATGGAGACACTCATACCTATAATTCCTTGCCTCAGAAAAGATTTTCTTTAGCAGGCAACAGCATGCTCCCACAAAAAAGGACTACCTTTCTCACCACCCAGATCCTCACCACAGACTCATCAGACTATGCCTGGGGTGTACACCTGGATGGCAAGTGCATACAGGGCCAATGGAGCCCACAAAAAATCCGTCTGCAGATCAACCAAAAAGAGATGATGGCTGTCCAGCACACCTTGATAGCTTTCAAGCCCCTTCTCTCCCCAGGGGCTCTCCTGATCAAAACAGACAGCACCACTGTGATGTGGTATATCAACAAGCAGGGAGGGACTCACTCCTACCCTCTATGCAGGCTGGCCATGACCCTTTGGCACACAGCCTCTGCCATCCAACTCCACCTGTTAGCACAATTCCTACCAGGTTCTCTCAACTCTCTGGCAGACCAATTAAGCAGAAATCTGGACCCACATGAGTGGAAGCTCAACAGGAACAACCTTCACCCTAATAACTCAGAAATGGGGCACCCCAAAGGTTGACCTTTGCCTCCCACACCAACCATCAGCTCAGCAAAGTCTGTACCAAGGAGCATCACTGCATGGCTTGGAAAGTGGATGCACTGTCCTTCCCCTGGGTGACTCTGTCGGTCTATGCCTTTTCTCCACTACCTCTCATCCCCAGGGTACTGCTCAAAATAAAGGAGGAAAAATCAAAGATAATTCTTATAGCTCCAGACTGGCCTCGCCAGCACTGGTACCCCTTGCTGCGAAGCCTGTACCCACTGCCACCATGGCATCTTCCTCAGATTCCAAACTTCATGACCCAGAGGGAAGGGGAATTCATGCATCCTCAATTGCAGACACTCAATTTGGCAGCTTGGCTTATTCCCTAACCCCCGATCAATCTGCCAACCTCAGTAAACAGGTTCTAGATGTTGTACATGAACCCAGATGCCCTAGCACTAGAAAGTCTTATGCTGACAAATGGAAACTGTTCTGCACCTGGATTCAGGCTAAGGGGGCCAATATGGCACAGCTCTCACTCTCATCCTGGTTTACTTAGCTGATCTGCTACACAGTGGCCTCTCTTTTTCCTCTCTAGAAATTCATGCCTCTGCTCTCTCTGCTCATTTCCCCACTGAGCAGCCCCTTTTCTCACACCCCTTGATCAAACAGCTCCTAAGAGGGGCTAGCAACTTGAGGTCACCCAGAAGAGCACCAACCCCAGCTTGGGACCTTAACTTTGTGTTGGAAAAGCTCACCCTGCACCCTTCAAGCCAGCTTCTTCTGCAGAGCTAAAATTTCTCTCCTGGAAGACAACTTTCCTTCTGGCCATCCCTTCAGCCAGAAGAGTCTCCGAGCTGCAAGCACTCATGGCTGTGGAACCCCTTCATCATCTTCCATGCTGATAGGGTATCCCTCAGAACTAATCCATCCTTCATCCCCAAGGTAGTGTCTAGTGTGGCTCTCAACCAATCCATGCATTTGCGCACCTTTTTTCCTAATCCACAGAACAAGGGAGAAAAGATCCTGCATGTGCACAGACAGCTCAGATTCTATCTAGACAGGACTAAATCCTTCAGAAAGTCTGATCAATTGCTGGATGTTCTTTGTGTTTCACTGTTGCAGTCATCACACTTGGGTTATCCTGCCAGGGGTAGCCCTCAGTTGGCCCGAATACCAGAGGCTTAGTATTTCTGTGTCAGTTGCTGTCATTCCAGGACTGACATCAGGTTGTCAGTGGTATAAAAACAGGCAGCCGATGCCATTACATCAGTTTTTCTTGCCGAGGAGCCCGACGCAGAAGCATTTCGCACAAGTGACAATCGGCCGCTACCTGAGTTTTCATTTTCGAAATTGAAGTTGAAGTCTTCTAAAGCTAAGTACCCCGTTGGGGATCCTTTTTTCTTGCTCTAACCAATGTCAGAAAAAGTTAACAATTGTCTTGCCTGTGGAAAGCAAATACCACACCGAGATTTCCATTCTTACTGAGTCACCTGTTTAGACACAGACCACAACGTCCCTCGCTGCTGGTATTGTGCTTTTTTCAATGACCGAACTATTCGTCATCAAGCCCTTATTGTAGCTAAATACTTTCGCTGTCTATCTCCATATTCCGAAATGTCTTCTGTAAGCCACCTGACTTGCGATCTTCCGAAAAAAAAGTAAGGATAAAAAGAGAGACAGGACCGCACAGGTCCAAAACTGCTGATGGCACTTCCGTTAAGCTAGTCGCTAGTTCGCCAGTACTTAGGCACTTTTGCAGCCCCTGATGCCCGCATCGATGGATTCTCAGGCCACTACCAAGACCCTTTCAGAGTCCGGCATGCCACGAGACTCTTCTTTGACTACAGAACCTGTGGATGTCTCTACCTTGGATGGATCCGGATCTGCTGTGCAGGCACCAACTTCTGAGGAAGTTCTTCACACTACCGATATTCAACACAAACCAACGACTTCTTTCGCGTCTTCAGTTCTTCCTAAAACTACCGAGTTTCTAAGGCCAAGAGTACGAGCTACGCCTAAAAGACTGATGACCCAAACTCGCGCTCCTGCTTCCTTGCCACAATCACAGATGCTTAAAATGTTGGAAGACCTTATCATGCTGATTAGGGGAAGCCAACCTTCCCCTGCTAAAAGAAAAAGAGACTTTTCCCCAGCACATTTATCTGACCAAGAGTCCGACAACTCTGAGGTTTCTGATTATGGAGACATGCCTTTATCTGCTTATGAGGATTGAGATGCAGAGGAATCCATTCCTTCTGCCTCTCCTCCAGAGGATTTTCCTTTTGGTGAAGCCCTACATACTTTGAGAGAGCACTTCCATTGGGAATGCTAGGATTATCCTCAGTCCAAAAAGAGACTCAGGGAATTTTTAGATTTACCACAGCACAGACCTTTAGCTATACCCCTGTTCTGGATGTTGTGGATGATGTCTTATGGAATCCAGTCTAACTCCTGATACTTTACCTCCTCCTCCCAGGAAACCTGACAGGTATTACAGAGTCCCTGACTCACACATTTCTTTTCAAGAATCCTACTGCTGACCCAGAGGTTATCTCCCAAGGGCCTAAAGGAATGAAAGCAACTACAGCTAAGAATCCCACCCCCTCGGACAGGGATTCTCAAGCCTTAGATGGGGTAAAAAAGTATATACCTCTGCAACTCTTGCCATTAGAGCATTAAATTGTCAGTTCAACATGCTGAAACACCAACAACATACCATGGAACTCATTAAACAAAAATTTTCAACCTTCCCTGACTGCAGAAAATAAAGATTTACTGTAACTTGTGCATTTTGCAAGCCAAATCAGTAAGCATACCCTGCAATGTGGGTTTGACGCCCTAGAAGCATCCACAGGTTCTGTACTTAGAAGGCATGCTTTGGTTATGGAACAGTCCTTGCCAGATCACGTCAAATCAAAATTAATGGAAGCACCACTGAACAAAGACAATCTGGCACCAAAGCAGAAGAGGTTTTAAAAAAGATGGAAGAAAAAGCTAAGTCTATGCAGACAGACAGACTTTTTGCAAGTTTAGCCTCCAAGATTAAGTAGGCATTGCCCCTCAAAACATTGGTCCTTTCCAGATCCCTCAAGGCCACATCAAACTAGACCTAGGGGGTAACAGACCCCCCAGACAGCAGTCTCAGGGTATGCAGAGATTTAAACAATGGAGTACCTCCACTTCTAAACTAGGGAGTGCTAAGCCACCCCCTCATGGAAAGAATTCCCAATGACTCCTCAACTCCTCTCACCTCTGCCCATCTGTTCATGCCCCTAGGAGGAAAACTTACCTCCCATGCAGAAAACTGGGCCTCCATCACCAACGATCGATGGGTGCTCAACATAGTGTCCCAGGGGTACAAATTTTATTTCCACACATTGCCAACCCCAAAGGGATACCCAGATCTTCCTCCAAATCAGTGGGCAGAGGCACAAAACCAAATTCATTCTCCTGCTCTCCATGAGGGCAATTCAGCCTATTCCTGCAGATCAGACGGACCAAGGGTTCTTTTCCAGGCTTTTTCTGGTACCCAGAAAAGAGGCCACCTGGCACCCAATCTTATATCTATCTATTCTAAACACCTTCCTGGTCATACCAAAATTCAAAATGCTCACACTGCAGCAGCTTCTCCCTATGCTGTCCAAAGATGCCTGGTTAGCCACTGTAGACTTCAAAGAGGCGTATCTGCATATCCCAATCAGAGAGTCTTGCAGAAATTATCTATGTTTCAGGGCAGGATCTGTGCATTATCAGTTCTCTGTGCTTCCCTTTGGCTTATCCACTGCTCCCGGCGTTTTCACAAAATGCCTGGCTCCAGCCATTGCTTTTTGCAGACAAAGAAATATTCAAATTTACCCTTGGATGACTGCCTGATTCAGGCAGACAGTCAAGAAAAGCTGTTACAGCACCTGACATTTTTAAAGGACCTACTAACCTCACTGGGATACACTATCAACGAGAAGAAATCCAAACTAGTCCCCAGTCAAAAAATTGTATTCCTGGGAGCAAGCCTGGACACAGTATCCCAGATGGTATTTCTAACTCCAGAAAAACAAGCCTATCTGACAGGCTACTTCTCTCTGCTGGCCACCAGGACCCAGTTATCCACAAGGAACATCCTGCAAGCTCTAGGGTTCATGGCCTCCTGCATTCTACTAATTCCCTATGCCAGACTGTATATGAGGAAACTTCAGTGGTACTTAAAAAGCCTTTGGTGTCAACATTCTCAGGACCTGGAAATATCTATGATACCCTGTCTAAGAAAATACTTTATTTGGTGGCCAGCAGCATGCAACCACAACAAGGGACTTCCCTTTTCACAACCTCATGCCACCCAGACCCTAACCACAGATGCATCAGACTATGCCTGGGGTGCTCACAGATGCATCAGACTATGCCTGGGGTGCTCACCTGGACGGAAGGTGCATTCAGGACCACTGGAACCCAAATCAAATTCATCTGCACATCAACCAAAAAGAGATGCTAGCTGTTCAGCATGCTCTGACAGCTTTCAGATCCCTGCTCTCTCCAGGGCCTCTACTAATCAAAACCGACAACACCGCAGTAATGTGGTACATCAACAAGCAGGGAGGAACCCACTCTGCAGGCTAGCCATGACCCTTTGGAACACGGCCTCAGCTATGCATATTCATCTGCAAGCTCAATTCCTGCCAGGCAACCAAAAGTCTCTGGCAGACAACTTAAGCAGAAATCTCCTGGACCCACATGAGTGGCAATTAAACCACAACACCTTCAACCTTGTGACCTAAAAATGGGGTACCCCGAAGGTGGACCTATTTGCCTCCCCCTACAACCACCAACTCAGTGATTTCTGCACCAGGGAACCACACAGCAAGGCCTGGAAAGTGAATGCCCTATCCTTCCAGTGGGCAAACCTCTCAATCTATGCATTCCCCCCTGTACCTCTTCTTACCAGAGTATTAATCAAAATAAGGGAGGAAAGACCAAGGGCAATCCTGATTGCCCCAGACTGGCCACGCCAACAGTGGTACCCACTACTGCGCAGTCTGTCCCCATTGCCTCCATGGCACCTCCCCCAGATTCCAACTCTACTGACTTAGCAGGAGGGAGAGTTCTTGTATCCACAGTTGCAGACCCTGAATCTAGTAGCCTGGCTTATTCCTTGACAGCCTAAGAAAACAAATCCTGGATGTCATACGTGAAGCCAGACAACCCAGTACTAGAAAATCCTGTGCTGACAAGTGGAGAAGGTATAGTTCCTGGATCCAGACAAAAGGAGCTGACCCAGCACAGCCCTCCTTACCTGTCATCCTGGATTACCTAGCAGAACTACTCCACAGGGGCCTTCCTTCTCTTCCATTAAAATCCATGCCTCTGCCATCTCTGCACATTACAGTATGGAGCCACCTCTCTTCTCACACCCTCTTATCAAACAATTCCTGAGAGGGGCTAACAACTTAAGACCACCAAGAAGAGCCCTCACCCCTGTTTAGGACCTTAACTTTGTGTTGGAAAAGCTCACGCCCCCCCCCCCCTTTGAGCCTGCAGCTTCAGCAGAGTTAAAAGTTCTTTCTTGGACAACAGCCTTGCTTCTGTCCATCACTTCAGCGAGAAGAGTGTCTGAGCTACAAGCACTTATGGCTGTGGAACCTTTCATCATTTTTCATGCTGACAGGGTCACCCTCAGGACTAACCCAACTTTCATGCCTAAGGTTGCATCCAGTGTGGCTCTCAACCAATCTATTCATTTGCCCACCTTTTTTTCCTAAACCTCAAAAAGGGGGAAAGGATCCTGCACTCTTTAGATGTGCGCGCACAGCTCTGATTCTACCTGGAAAGGACTAAGCCCTTTAAGAAATCTGACCAGTTACTAGTCAGCTTTGCACCAGGGGCAGAGGGCAAAGCCATATCAAAACAAACCATTTCCAAATGAATAGCACACTGCATCCATTTCTGTTACAAACACCATGGGAAACCACCCTCACAGGGGTTCAGAACACATTCTACTAGAGCAACTCCAACCTCTACAGCCTTTTGCAGAGGGGTCCCTACCAGGGACATACTGGAAGCTGCAACATGGAGTTTTGTTCATACCTTCACCAAGCATTACCACCTGCCTATCTTTTCAAAACCCAGGGCAGGCTTTGCAACCGCAGTCCTGCAGGGCATACTAGCCAGTCCCAACTCTTCTTGACTGCCTTCACCCATTCCCCAGCTTTGGGAATCAACCAAAGTGTGATTACTGCAACAGTGAAACACGAAGAACATAGTAGAGTTGTGTACACTTACCATAAATGTAGATGTTCGAGTGTATTCACTGTTGCAGTCCTAGTTTCCCACCCCTCCAGCTCCCTTCTCTCTCTCTCTCTCTTCCTCACCCTTACAGGGCTATTGGTATTTACTTTCTACTGGTGGTGTTACTGCACCATAACTTAGCCCCCTATTCAGGGCTCCTGACATTTAGGGCAAGAAAAACTGATGTAATGTCATCGGCTGCCTGTTTTTATACCACTGATGACCTGACGTCAGTCCTGGAGTGACAGCAACCGACTCAGAAATACTAAGCCTCTGGTATTCAGACTGACTGAGGGCTAGCCCTGGCAGGATAACCCAAGTGTGATGACTGCAACAGTGAACATACTCGAACATCTACATTTATGGTAAGTGTACACAACTGTACTTTAGCTTTGCTACAGGGGCAGAAGGCAAAGCCATCTCCAAACAAACCATTTCAAAATGGATAGCACACTGCATCCATTTCTGCTACAAACAACATGGAAAGCCTCCCCCAAGGGGGTCAGGACTCGCTCCACAACAGCAGCCTCCACCTCTGCAGCTTTCATCAGAGGTGTCTCCACCAGGGACATCCTAGAAGCTGCCACCTGGACATCTGTTCACGCTTTTACCAAACATTACCACCTGCCTCTCTTCTCCAAATCCAGGGCAGGGTTTGCCTCTGCAGTCTTGTAGGGCATCCTAGCCAGCCCCTAGTTTCCTTGACTGCCTCCACCCATTTCTTCAGCTTTGGGAATCAACCCAAATGTGATGACTGCAACAGTGAAACACGAAGAACATAGTACAGTTGTGTACACTTACTATAAATGTAGATGTTCGAGTGTATTCACTGTTGCAGTCCTAGTTACCCTCCCTCCAGCCCCCTGACATCTCTTGGCTTTACCCTTCCTTCTTGTTTGGTGTATTTAAGCTTTCTGGTGTATTTGCTTTTTGTTGGAGGGGTACCATAACATATAATTGCTTCCCATTGTGGGGGCACCTGACATCTAGGGCAAGAAAAACTGATGTAATGGCATCGGCTGCCTGTTTTTATACCACTGATGACCTGACGTCAGTCCTGGAGTGACAGCAACCGACTCAGAAATACTAAGCCTCTGGTATTCAGACTGACTGAGGGCTAGCCCTGGCAGGATAACCCAAGTGTGATGACTGCAACAGTGAACATACTCGAACATCTACATTTATGGTAAGTGTACACAACTGTACTTTAGCTTTGCTACAGGGGCAGAAGGCAAAGCCATCTCCAAACAAACCATTTCAAAATGGATAGCACACTGCATCCATTTCTGCTACAAACAACATGGAAAGCCTCCCCCAAGGGGGTCAGGACTCGCTCCACAACAGCAGCCTCCACCTCTGCAGCTTTCATCAGAGGTGTCCCCACCAGGGACATCCTAGAAGCTGCCACCTGGACATCTGTTCACACTTTTACCAAACATTACCACCTGCCTCTCTTCTCCAAATCCAGGGCAGGGTTTGCCCCTGCAGTCTTGTAGGGCATCCTAGCCAGCCCCTAGTTTCCTTGACTGCCTCCACCCATTTCTTCAGCTTTGGAAATCAACCCAAATGTGATGACTGCAACAGTGAAACACGAAGAACATAGTACAGTTGTGTACACTTACTATAAATGTAGATGTTCGAGTGTATTCACTGTTGCAGTCCTGGTTACCCTCCCTCCAGCCCCCTGACATCTCTTGGCTTTACCCTTCCTTCTTGTTTGGTGTATTTAAGCTTTCTGGTGTATTTGCTTTTTGTTGGAGGGGTACCATAACATATAATTGCTTCCCATTGTGGGGGCACCTGACATCTAGGGCAATAAAAACTGATGTAATGGCATCGGCTGCATGTTTTATACTCCTGACGACATGACATCATGAAAGAAGAGACAGCATCCGACGCAGGAATCCAAGACACTGGTATTCAGGCCAGCTGAGGGCTTACCTGCAGGCAGATAACCCAAATGTGATGACTGCAACAGTGAATACACTCGAACATCTACATTTATGGTAAGTGTACACAACTGTACTTTTTCTCACCCTCTCATCAAACAGTTCCTGAGAGGGGCAAACACCTTAAGACCACCAAGGAACACACCCACCCCTGCCTGGGGCCTTAACTTTGTACTGGAAAAGCTCACATTACCCTCTTTTGAGCCTGCAGTGTCAGCAGACTTAAAATTCCTCTCTTGGAAAGCAGCATTGCTCCTGGCCATCACTTCAGCGAGAAGAGTGTCTGAGCTACAAGCACTTATGGCAGTGGAACCATTCATTATTTTTCATGCTGACAGGGTCTCCCTCAGGACTAATCCTTCCTTTATGCCCAAAGTGGTGTCCAGCGTGGCTCTCAACCAATCTATCCATTTGCCAACCTTCTTTCCTAATCCTCAAAATAAAGGGGAAAGGATCCTGGACTCCTTGGACGTGCACAGTCAGCTCAGGTTCTATCTGGATAGGACTAAGCCCTTCAGGAAATCTGACCAGTTATTACTCAGTTTTGCACCAGGGGCAGGGGCAGAGGGCAAGGCCATTTCAAAACAGTTTCCAAATGGATAGCACACTGCATCCAATTCTGCTACAAACACCATGGGAAACCGGGTCAGAACACATTCCACTAGGGCAACTTCTACCTCTACAGCATTCCTCAGGGGTATCCCTACCAAGGACATTCTGGAGGCTGCTACCTGGAGCTCTGTGCACATTCATCAAGCATTACCACCTGCCTATATTTTCCAAATACAGAGCGGGTTTTGCAACTGCAGTCTTGCAGGGCATTCTAGCCAGTCCAAACACTTCTTGACTGCCTCCATCCTTTCTACAGCTTTGGGAATCAACCCAAGTGTGATGACTGCAAGAGTGAAACATGAAGAACATAATGCAGTTGTGTACACTTACCATAAATATAGATGTTTGAGTGTATTCACTGTTGCAGTCCTGGATGTTCTTTGTGTTTCACTGTTGCAGTCATCACACTTGGGTTATCTGCCTGCAGGTAGCCCTCAGTCGGCCCGAATACCAGAGTCTTGGGATTTCTGTGTCTGATGCTGTCACCTCTTCCATGACATCAGGTCATCAGGGATATAAAACATGCAGCCGACACCATTACATCAGCTTTTCGTGCCACGCAGGAGCCCGAAACAGAAGCAGTTCGCAAGTGCTGGTCAGCAGCTACCTGAAATTTTCATTTTTCGAGTTTCAAACCTGAAGTCTTCTAAAGCTAAGTACCCCGTTGGGAATCCCTTTTTCTTGCTCTAACCTATGTCAGAAAAAGTTAACAATTGTCTTGCCTGTGGAAAGCAAATACCTCACAGAGATTTTCATTCTTACCACGTTGCCTGTTTAGGCCCAGAACGCCTGAACTATTCGTCGTCGGGCTTTGTCGCTAAATTCTTTCACTCTCGTTCTCCGTATTCTGAAATGGCTTCTTTAAGCCATCGACTATGGAACCTGTGGATGTCCCTACCTTGGATGGGTCTGGAGCCGCTGTGCAGGCACCGGATTCTGACGGTGTATTCAGGCCTTCCGATGTTCGTATTAAACCGACTACTACGTTTTTGACTAAAACTAACGAATTTCTCAGGCCCAGAGTTCGCACTACGCCTAGGAAACCGATGACGAAAGCGCATTCTCAAGCTCCCATGCCTCAGAAACATATGCTTAGAATGGCTGGAGACCTTATTGCATTAATTAGGGGAAGCCAGCCTTCCCCTTCTAAAAGACAAAGAATTGATTTTCCTTCTGATTCTACAGACCATGAGTCCGATGACTCTGACCCCACTGATTACCAGGACATACCCTTATCCACCTATGAGGATTCAGATGCAGATTATTCCATTCCCTCTGCCTCCCCTCCAGAGGATTTTTCTTTCAGTGAAACCTTGCATACCCTAAGAGAGCATTTCTGCTGGGAATGCCAGGGCTACCCTCAGTCAAAAAAGAGACTCAGGGAATTTTTAGACTTGCCTCAGCACAGGCCTCTAGCTATACCCCCTGTCCTGGATATTGTAGATGATGTCTTCTTGGAATCAAGTTTTACCCCTGATACATTACCTCCAGCTCCTAGAAAACCTGAAAGGTACTACAGAGTTCTTAACTCTCACAAATTTCTCTTTAAAAATCCTACTGCGGATTCAGAGACCATTTCCCAGGGACCTAAAAGTATTAAAGCTACTACAACCAAAAACCCTACCCCTTCGGACAGGGATTCTAGGGCTTTAGACAGATGGGGTAAGACGGTATAATACCTCTGCAACTCTTGCCATCAGGGCTTTAAATTGCCAGTTTCACATGTTAAAGTACCAGCAGCATATTATGGAACTGATTAAACAAAAAATGTTGTTGATTCCTGATTGTGCAGAAAATAAAGATTTACAAGAGTTAATGCATTCTGCTAACTAAGTTGGTAAACATACCTTACAGTGTGGTTTTGATGCCTTAGAAGCATCTTGCAGGGCTGCTGTCAATGGGTCTGTTCTGAAAAGGCATGCTTGGCTGAAGGAATAAATCTTGCCAGACCATGCCAAAGCAAAATTACTAGATGCGCCATTAAATCAAGAATGTTTGTTTGGCACAAAAGTAGAAGTTCTTAAAAAGATGGAGGAAAAAAGCTAAATCTATGCAAACTGTTAAAGATTTCTCACAGGTACAGCCGCCTAGATTCAGTAGGCATTGGCCTTCAAAAAAGTGGTCCTTTCCGGTTCCCCCAGGCCTACTCAGTCCAAACCCAGGGGCAACAGACCACAAAGACTACAGTCTCAGGGTATGCACAGATCTAAACAATGGAGTGCTCCCACCTCAAAACAGGGAGTGGTAAGCCACCCCCTTATGGAAAAAGTTCACAATGACTTGTCCTTCATCATTCCCAGCTATGCCCAAGTACTTGCACCCCTAGGAGGAAATCTCGCCCTGCATGCAA
This sequence comes from Protopterus annectens, assembly GCF_019279795.1. Classification (NCBI taxonomy): domain Eukaryota; kingdom Metazoa; phylum Chordata; order Ceratodontiformes; family Protopteridae; genus Protopterus; species Protopterus annectens. Next base: position 317,765,002 of record NC_056735.1, read on the forward strand.
AAAAAACAGGAATACATTACCCAGGACTGCTGGGTCTTAAACATTGTATCCCAGGGATACAGATTCCACTTCCACTCACTGCCAACACCAAGCAGACTGCCAGACCTTCCTCCAAATCAGTGGGCAGAGGCCCAAAAGCAAGTACTTTCTCTTCTCAGTATCAGGGCTATTCAACCTGTTCCAACAGAGCAAAGGGAAAGTACAGTTGTGTACGCTTACCATAAATGTAGATGTTCGAGCGCATTCACTGTTGCAGTCATTACATTTGGGTAATCCTGCTGGCAGGTTGCCCTCAGCAGGCCTGAATTCCAAAGTCTGCGTCAGTCGCTGTTGCCCCCTCCCTGACGTCAGGTCGTCAGGGGTATAAAAGATGCGGCCAATGCCATTTTCTTTAGTTTTTCTTGCCCCAGATGTCAGGTTCCCCCAAAAAGGGTAGCCAAAATTTATATATATATAAATACATGCACCAATATAAACTTTACCTTCATCTACAAGCAAATACACCACATAGGCTGTATAAATCAGAGAAGGAAAGATAGGTTCCATCAGAAGAAAGGGGGATGGCGGGTGGGTAACCTGGACTTGCAACAGTGAATACACTTGAACATCTACATTTATGGTAAGTGTACACAACTGTACTATGTTCTTCGTGTTTCACTGTTGCAGTCATTACATTTGGGTAGAGTCCCAAAGCTATGGTTGGTAGGCTGGAGCTAAACGGCATTAGGAGCTGCTATGAAGCCCTGCAGAACTGCAGTGGCAAAGCCTGCCCTGGATTTAGAGTAGAATGGCAGATGATAGTGCTTTGTAAAGGTGCGCACTGAATTCCAAGTAGCAGCCTCTAAAATATTCTTGGTAGGTACTCCCCTGAGAAAGGCTGCTGAAGTGGCTGCAGCTGTGGTTGAGTGCGGCCTAATGCCCTTAGGTACTGGCTTGCCATGATGTACATAGCAGAAATGAATGCAGTGGCCTATCCACTTTGAAATAGTCTGCTTTGAGATAGCCTTTCCTTGTGATGCTGACACATATGCCACTAGTAATTGCTCTGTCTTTCTGAAAGCTTTGGTTCTGTCCAAGTAGAATCTAAGCTGTTTGTGTACGTCCAAAGAATGCAGAATTCTCTCCCCCTTCTTCTGTGGATTTGGGTAAAAGGTTGGCAGGTGAATAGTTTGTTTGAGAGCCACACTGGACACTACCTTAGGCATAAATGTTGGGTTTGTCCTCAGAGAGACCCTGTCTGTATAAAACATGATGAAGGGTTCCACAACCATGAGTGCCTGTAGCTCTAAACCTCTCCTTGCAGGTTATTGCTAGGAGCAGTGCTGTTTTCCAAGATAAAAACTTTATATCAGCAGTAGCCACTGGCTCAAAAGGAGGCAGAGTGAGTTTTTCCAAGACATAGTTGAGGTCCCATGCAGGCATTGGTGTTCTCCTTGGAGGCCTTAAATTTTTGGCTCCTCTGAGGTACTGCTTTAATAAGGGATGAGAAAATATTGGTGGCTCTACATTGTAATGAGCCAAAATGGCAGAGGCATGAATTTTAATAGATGAAAAAGATAGGCCTTTGTCCAGCATCTCAGTTAAGTATTGCAAAATCTGAGGTATGTTTGGCACAGCCGTATTAGTTCCTTGTGCCTGGTTCCAAGTGCAGAATCTCTTCCATTTTCCAGCATAAGATTTTCTAGTACTAGGCCATCTGGTTTCCAAAATGACATCCATCACAGCTTTACTGAGAGGTGTGTTTTGTATGACTACATTATTAGCCATGCTGTCAGGTTTAAAGTTCTGAGTTGGCTGTGTAGGATCCGACTGTTTTGCTGGGACAGTAGCTGAGGTATTTGAAATAAGGCCCAAGCTGGGCATTGAGACAAGCTCCTTAGTATAGGGTACCAGTGCTGGCGGGACCAGTCTAGGGCAATCAGTATCATCCTTGGCTTCTCCTGTCTGACCTTTAGGAGTACCTTGGGGAGGAGAGGCAGAGGGGGAAATGCATATACTGATAGGTTTTTCCAGCTGAAAGATAGGGCGTCCACTTTCCATGCTTGTCTGTGATAAATCCTCATGCAGAATCGTTTTAGTTGGTAGTTGTGAGGGGAGGCAAATAGATCTATGTCCGGGCATCCCCATTTTCTTGTTATCATGCTGAAGACTTATGGGTCCAGGTGCCACTCGTTGGGATCCATGAGGTTTCTGTTTAGTTCGTCTGCCAGTGTATTTTTCCTTCCTGGCAGGAATTGTGCCTGCAGATGTACTTGGTAAGTCAATGCTGTGTCCCACAAGGTCATGGCTAGTCTGCAAAGGGGGTAAGAATGTGTGCCCCCTTGCTTGTTTATATACCACATGACCGTGGTGGTGTATGTCTTTATCAGTAGTTGTCCTGGATGAAGTAGGCCCCTGGGCATTTTGAACTGCCAGCATCTCTTTTTGATTGATATGTAGATGCATTTGGTTTGAGGTCCATGTGCCCTGAATGCATCTTCCTGCCATGTGGGCCCCCCAGGCATAATCTGATGCATCCGTTGTTAGTGTCTGCCTGGCTAGGGATAATGTGAATGGCTGTCCCTTGTTTTGTTGACAAGCCTTTGCCCACCATCGGAACTCCTGTTGCAGGCAGGGAATGAGAGTAATCATAGTTTCCAGGCTGTGGCAATGTTGAGTCCAAACACTTTTTAGGTACCATTGAAGTTTCCTCATATGCAGTCTTGCATATGGAATTAGTAGGATGCAGGATGCCATGAAGCCCAAAGCCTGCAGAATTTTTCTTCCAGATAACTGGGCCTTTGTTGCCAACATTTTGAAATAGGTAGTCAGTTGCCTTTGTTTGTCTGGCGTGAGATAAGCTATCTGGGCAGTTGTATTTAAGCTTGCACCCAGGAATATTATCTCTTGGGAGGGTACTGGTTTTGATTTCTTTTCGTTGACTGTGTACCCTAGGCATGTTAGAAGTATTTTCACAAACGCCAGATGTTGTAGAAGAATGTCCTTGTTCTCTGCTTGAATTAGACAGTCGTCCAATTAAGGATATATTTGTATTCCTCTTTGTCTGCAGAATGCAATTACTGGTGCCAGGCACTTAGTAAAGACCCTGGGTGCAGTAGATAAGCCAAAGGGCAGTGCAGAGAATTGGTAATGCATTGAGCCAGCCTTGAATCTGAGGTATCTTCTGCATATTTGTCTGATTGGGACATGCAGGTATGCCTCTTTTAGGTCTAAAGTCATAAGCCAAGCATTCTTGCCCAGCATGGGCAGAAGCTGCTGCAAAGTTAACATCTTGAATTTTGGTATATCCAGGAATGTGTTTAAAATAGGTCCAGTATTGGCCTCCAGGCCTTGTCCTTTCTCGGTACCAAGAACAGTCTTGAGTAAAATCCTTGTCCCTGCTTTTGCTATGGTACTTGTTGAATGGCCCCCATGTCCATGAGGGATGAGACTTGTTTTTGTGCCTCTGTCCGTTGATTTTTTGGCAGATCTGACCAGCCGTTTGCCTTTGGCAGGGTATGGAAATGGAACTTGTAGCCTTGTGACATGATATTTAGGACCCATTTGTCCTGGGTTATAATGCGCCAATTTTGTGAAAAAAAGTGCTAATTTTCCCCCTAAGGGTGCTGCCAGGAAATAACAGCTTGCTGCAGGCAGGGGGAAGTTATTGGGACTGTTTCCTGTATGGTTGTGATTTGTCTTCTCCAACTTTGGAGGTAGAAGCCCCCCATTGCTTTGAGCGGTATGCACCTTGCACCTGGGATCTGCCTCTAGGGCGTCTGGGTCTGCCCCTTTGAGGTCTGTCTGACACAGGAAAGGACCAGTTCTTTGTTGGCCAGTGTCTACTAAACCTAGGTGGCTATACGTGTAAAAAATCTTTGACCGTTTGCATAGATTTAGCTTTGTCCTCCATTTTCTTTAACACCTCTTCTGCCTTAACACCAAACAAAGTATCATGCTGTAAAGGTGCATCTAATAATTTGACTTTAACATGATCAGGCAGATTTTGTTCCTTTAGCCAAGCATGCCTCCTAATTACAGAACCTGTAAATGCGGTCCTGCAGGAGGCCTCTAATCCACATTGCAAAGTATGCTTTCCAACTTGTTCAGCTGCATGCAATAAATCCTGCATTTCCTTGTTTACTGCACATTCAGAGTTTAACATTTTCTGTTTAAGCAATGCCATGAGATGTTGCTGATATTTGAGCATATGAAACTGACAGTTTAAGGCCCTTATAGCCAAGGTAGCAGATGTGTAAACCTTTTTCCCCATCTATCCAGTGCCCTAGAATCTCTGACAGAGGGGGTAGGGTTTTTTGCAGTGGAAGCCTTAACTCCTTTGGGACCCTGAGAAATAGTTTCTGGGTCTGCAGCAGGGTTTTTAAAAAGGAATTTATGTGAGTCAGGAACCCTGTAATATCTGTCAGGCTTAACAGGAGCTGGAGGTAAGGAGTCAGGGGTAAGACTAGACTCAGAAAACACATCATCTACAATGTCTAACACAGGAGGGATGGATAGTGGTTTGTGTTGAAGTAGTAAAAGGAAATCCCTGAGCCTCTTTTTAGATTCTGAAAAATCTTGTCCTTCCCAGTGGAAATGCTCCCTCATGGTATGTAAGGTTTCCCCAAAAGAATAGTCCTCAGGAGGAGAAGCTGAAGGTATAGATTCTTCAGCATAAGAATCCTCATGGGGGGAAGAGAATATTCCCGATAAGAATAGGAATCAGAAGAAATGGAAATATGATCTGAAGATTCATAATCAGTCTCTTGCCTAGGCCTCTTATCAGGAGGGGGATGGGAACCCCTGATCAAGGTAATCAAGTCTTTGGCCATTTTGAGCATCTGTTTTTTGGGCATAGAGGCCTGACCACGTGGCTCTTGAGTTTGTTTCTTTGCTTTGGAAGGTGCTTTGGTCTTTGCCTGTGAAGTTGAAGTCAGTTTGATGTAAAGATGTTCAGGTCTGAATACACCCTCAGAAGCCGGTGCCTGCTCAGCGGCTCTGGACCCATCTGAAGGGATAATATCCGAGGTTCCAATACCTTGAGTTTCCAGCGGCATGGTCGACTCCACGTGGGAGTCGGTAGCGGCCTGCGACTCTAAAGTAGCGGGCATCAGGGGCTGCGAAAGCGCCTCACTGAGAACCATGAAACAGTGACTGGCTTAGGAGAAGCTTCGTCGTCTGTTTTGGGCCTCAGTTGTCTTATCTGTTTTCTTTGCGTTTCTTGTGAACTCCAGTAGTCGGATGGCTATCCGATGACATTTCTGGATAATTAAACCGGCGTCCAAAATAGTTTAAAGCAAAATCATACCGACGCTTAATAGTGCGTTGGTTAAATCTAGCACAAAACCGACAACCAGAAACATTGGGATCAGGGCCTAGGCAAGGAATACAGTAAGAATGAAAATCCTTATGAGGTATTTGCTTCCCACAAGAAATACAATTATTAACTTTTTCTGACATCGGTCTGGAGCAAGAAAAAAGTTTCCCCAATGGGGTACTTAGCTTTATTGAAGACTTCGGATCTGAAACTCGAACACAAAAATCTCAGGAGTCGGCCGACCGGCATTTGTGAACTACTACTGCTTCGGACACTGCGTGGCAAGAAAGACTAAAGAAAATGGCGTCGGCCGCATCTTTTATACCCCTGACGACCTGACGTCAGGGAGGGGGTGACAGCGACCATTGCAGGACCCAAGACTTTGGAATTCAGGCCGACTGAGGGCAACCTGCCAGCAGGATTACCCAAATGTAATGACTGCAACAGTGAAACACGAAGAACATCAGGGTTTCTACTCCAGACTGTCTCTGGTGCCCAGAAAAGAGAACTATTGGCACCCTATCCTGGATCTGTCAATTCTCAACACCTTCCTGGTGGTACCAAAGTTCAAAATGCTTACACTGCAACAGCTGTTTCCTATGCTAGCCAAGGACTCCTGGCTGGTCACCCTAGACTTAAAAGAAGCTTATCTGCACATCCCCATAAGGGAATCTTGCAGGAAATGTCTATGTTTCAGGGCAGGCTCCATGCAGTATCAGATGATGTTCTTCATGTTTCACTGTTGCAGTCATTACATTCGGGTTATCTGCTTGCAGTAGCCCTCAGTTAACTTGATTAACAAAGTCTTGGGTCCTGCGTCGGTTGCTGTCCCTTCTTCCGTGATGTCAGGTTGTCAGGGGTATAAAACATGCAGCCGATGCCATTACATCCGTCTTTCTTGCCGTGCGGTGCCCGAAGTGGAAGCAGTTTGCAAGTGCCGGTTGGCCGACTTCTGAAATTTTCATTTTCGAGTTTCAGAACCAAAGTCTTCAACTCTAAGTACCCCATTGGGGAAAGGTTTTCTTGCTCCTTACCGATGTCAGTAAAAGTTAATTGCATTTCTTGTGGAAAGCAAATATCTCACAAAGATTTTCATTTGTACTGTATTCCTTGCCTAGGCACTGACCATGATGTATCTTGCTGTTGGTTTTGTGCCTTATTTAATCAACGCACTATCCGTCGTCTGTATATTTTCGCCTCTAAATATTTTGGTTCTCGGTTCAATTATCCTGAAATATCGTCGGTTAGCCATCCGACTTCCGGTATTCTGATAAAACGCAAAGATAAAGACAGAGACAGGCCACCTAGGTCAAAAGCTGCCGACGATGTTTCTCCTAAGCCAATCGCCAGTTCGCCGGTATTCAGTGAGGTGCTTTCGCAGCCCCTGATACCTGCTACTTCAGATTCGCAAGCCTCTACTGAGACCCATTTGGAGTCCGGTATGCCGCGAGATGCTTCAACTGTGGAACCTACGGATGTCTCTACCTTGGATGGGTCTGGAGCTGCTGTGCAGGCACCGGCTTCTGAGGGTGTATTCAGGCCTACGGACTTGCATATTAAACCGACACCTCCTTCTTCTTTAAGGCCTAAACCTCAAACCATGCCTAAGAAACCGACGCCCAGGCTGCATGCACAGGCCTCTATGCCTAAAAAAACAAATTATAAGAATGGCTGAAGATCTTATAACTCTAATCAGGGGAAGCCACCCCCACCCCCCCCAAGAGACCTAGGACTGAATTTCTTTATGAATCCTCTGATTCTAATGATGATATGGATTTACCCTTCTCTACTTATGAGGATTCTGATGCAGAGGACTCTATTCCCTCTGCTTCCCCTCCAGAGGATTTTTCTTTTGGTGAAACCTTGCACACTTTAAGGGAGCATTTTCACTGGGAAAGCCAGGATTTTTCTGATTCAAAAAAGAGGCTTAGGGATTTCTTACTCCTACCTCAACATAAGCCTTTAGCTATACCTCCAGTACTAAACATTGTTGATGATGCCTTTTCGGAATCTAGTTTGGTCCCTGACTCTTTGCCTCCTGCTCCCAGAAAACCTGATAGATATTACAGGGTCCCTGATTCTCACAAGTTCCTTTTTAAATATTCTCTTGCGGATCCAGAGACTATTTCACAGGGACCCAAAGGCATTAAGGCTTCTACAGCTAAAAACCCTACCCTTTCTGATAGAGACTCCAGGGCGCTAGATAGATGGGGTAAGAAGGTTTACATTTCTGTAACCTTGGCCATTAGGGCCTTAAACTGTCAGTTTCATATGTTAAAGTATCAACAACATGTTATTGGATTGCTTAAACAGAAAATGATGTTGATTCCTGACTGTGCTGAAAATAAAGAATTACAGGATTTAATGTATTCTGCTGAACAGGTTGGAAAACATACTTTGCAATGTGGATTGATTCTTTAGAAGCCTCTTGCAGGGCTGCTGTCACTGGATCTGTACTCAGAAGGCATGCTTGGCTTAAGGAGCTATCTTTGCCTGATCATGTTAAAGCTAAACTGTTGGATGTTCTCTTAAATCAGGACCACCTGTTTGGCAACAAAGCTGAGGAAGTTCTTAAAAAGATGGAAGATAAAGCTAAATCTATGAAAACTGTGAAAGATTTTTTACAAGTTCAGCCTCCAGGATTTAGTAGGCACTGGCTCTCTAAGAATTAAAAACAAAGACAGTATGGTCACCAAAATTGGCTTTTAGGAAAATGATGAGTCCACGAGTAAGTAAATTCCCAATTTCGACCTCTCTTTAATAGGCAAACAATAAAAATAACAAAACAAATAAAATAGGAGTCCTTTAAAATCCACATGATAAGTGCTTTCGATAAAAATCTTCCTCAGATCGTGATTTAAAAATGGGACTAACTTTCATTTTTAAGGGATGTTCCTCTATGTTGCTAGCCAATCTATGCACAGAACAAATAGCTTCCAGCCAATCCATAGTATTACTCCTCTGCCTCATTTACATATACAAAAGCAAGTACTTCCGTTTCCCACCTTTTTCATTGCGACTCATAATATGCAAATAAGGTGCATTCTCATCCAATCACAAATGTGAAAATATACAAACGCTGTTGATTGGCGATGGTTCATCTGTCTTGCTTATTCACAACCATCACTACAGCCTCTTTCCTTAATATACAAAAACAAGTACTTCCATTTCCCACCTTTTTCATTAAGACTCATAATATGCAAATAAGGTGCATTCTCATCCAATCACAAATGTGGAAAAATATAAACACTGATGATTGGCAATGGCTCATCTATTTTCCTTACTCACAACCATCACTTACAGCCTCTTTCCTTAGTATGAATGCCTAATGTTTAAAAACTTTTAAAACAGACTATATAGAAAGAGCTGCTTGAAAGTCATCCATTATATTTGACTCAAAAATGTACATAATGCCGATCACTTCAGTTCAAGCATATATCAATAGGCTACATCCCAGGCTGTGATTGCAAAGCAGGATATCAAGTCTATAAGGACAGGGAATAACCAAAAAAAGAATACATCCATTCTGTATATATAAAAAATATATTTGCATCGGCCGGCTTGGTATCCAGTCCAATTCATTAATAGGTATAAAGCCGATCGCTTCGGTTTGTATAAAATACATCAGCCTGTCTTCACTGTCTCAGAGATATACGAATTCGTAATCTATGAAATGTGTCTTTAGATCAAACATGATGGCATTATTAATAAAGGTAGCACAACTCTATGTTTGAAAACACCATTACTCCTGTACAAAAGTCAACAGCCATGCGTTGTAACGAGTAATAGAACTTTCAAATAACTCAACATTGCCTCGCTCTCTATAGGGACTTCTGGTATATATCAATCTGGCACATGTAGATCTTGCAACTTGATAGACATGCTGTTATACATAGCTAATAGACATCAAACAGGATTTCTTTTAAAGTAGATTTAATAATAAGATGAAATAGCTTCTCTTTTAGTATCGAATTCTCAACATACATGCTTATAACACATTTCTTGAGTGTATACTTGCTTTCTTTATACTCGGTCTCTTGAGTTTCAAAACTGGTTTTAGAGGAACAATGCTGTTTAAACCTGGAGGTTGATCGGCCCTCAGATTGATTATCCATTTGGTTTCTCTTAACTCAGTTAAGTTCTCGATATCACCTCTCCTTGGTCCGACAAAAATGTTTTCAATCACTTTATACATAAAGGTGTGACCTCTGTTCATGTTAACATGACAGGCTAGTGCATTATGCATATCTTTATTAGTGATATCCCTTTGATGTCTTTGTATTCTTTTTTTAAGCAATTGCTTAGTTTTTCCTATGTAGAAAGTTGAAAAATTTCTACAAGTTGCTAAATAGACAACATTACAAGTTTTACATGTCGCCTTAACATTGAAAACATACTCTCTACCAGTGGCCGGATGCACAAACTAATTACTACTGTCTATCAGTGTACAAATATTACAATTGCCACACCTATATGTGTCTTTGCATCCCTTTATTGGGTTACTATTCTGTTTGTTGGTGCATAAAAGTCTTTTTATGTTCTTTTTGTTCTTATAACAGAATTGTGATCTTTCCCCAACAATATTTTTTATCTGTGGGTCCTGGGTTAGAACAGGCCAAAATTGATTTATTACTCTCAAAATTTGAGAATTGTCAGTACTATAAGTCAGAGAGAACCTGATGTTCATATTTCCTTGGTTGGCTACATTCTGCCGTTCTATATTCTGGGGTTGAAAGTCCTGTTCTTTGTACCCTCTATCTTTAAGATTCTCCTGTAGAAAGTTTACTTCTCTACCTTGTGCTGACTCCCGATTACAACGTTTATAAATTCTATTTGTCTCATTGGTCATAATATTTCTGACAATATGTCTCGGATGCATGCTGCTTTTTTGTAAATAATGATTTCTCCATGTGCTCTTTCTATATAGATCAAAGTCCAAAGTGCCTGAATCATTGAAGCTGACACTAACATCCAAAAAATTGATAGTTTGCCTTGAACAATCCGAAGTGAAAGTCAAATAAGAGGTGGTCATATCAAGATATTCATGAAATTGTCTAAATTGCTCTTCATCACCTTTCCATAAGATAAATAGGTCATCAACAAGACACACAAGCACAAGACTAAGCAGTGGGGGGCTTCCGCATCCAAATCTGGGAGTAATAAGACTCCCCCTATGGAAAATTATCTCAATGACTTGCCTTTAAAACTTCCAAGCACTTCTAAACTGAATGCTCCTTTAGGCAGAAATATTGGTCTGCAGGCCAAAAACTGGAAACTCATAACTCAAATGGGTCTTAAATATATTGTCCCAAGGATACAGATTTCACTTCCACATGTTACCAACACCAAGCGGGTGGCCAGATCTACTCCCAAATCAGTGGGCAGAGGCGCAAAAGCAAGTACTTTGTCTCATAAACATGGGGGCTATTCAGTTGGTACCAGAAGAGGAAAAGGGACAAGGTTTCTATTTGAGACTTTTCCTGGTACCCAGAAAAGACAATTCATGCCATCCTATCCTGGACTTTTCTACTCTAAACACCTTTTTGGTGATTCCAAAATTCAAGATGCTGACTCTTCACCAGTTGCTTCCTATGCTAGGCAAGGATGCTTGGTTGGCAGCATTAGAGTTAAAAGAAGCATACCTACACATCCCTATCAGGGAATCTTGCAGATGATACCTACTCTTCAAAGTAGGCTACACGCATTATCAGTTCTCTGCACTGCCCTTTGGCTTATCTACTGTGCCCAGGGTATTCACAAAGTGCCTAGCTCCAGTTATTGCATTTTGCAGACAAATATTCAAATATACCCGTACCTGGATGATTGTCTAATTCAGGCAGAAAGCCAGGACATACTTTTGAATTATCTGGCCTTTGTACAAAGGGTGCTGACTTGTCTGGGGTACACTATAAATGAAAAGAAATCACACCTGGTACCCAGTCAACAAATTATATTCCTGGGAGCAAGCTTGAATACAACTTCCCAGATGGCTTTCCTCACGCCAGAGAAACAGATTTGTTTGGCAACCTACTTCAAACAAGTGGCCACAAAAACCCTGCTATCTGCAAGGCAAATACTGCAAGCCTTGGGGTTCATGGCCTATTGCATTATTCTAATTCCATATGCAAGACTGCATATGAGGAAACTTCAATGGTATCTAAAAAGCCTATGGTATCAGCATTCTCAGGATCTAGAAGCGATGATTCCTATTATTCCTTGCCTACGTCTAGAGTTTCTTTGGTAGGCAGAGGCCTGCCACCAAAACAAGGGACTACCATTCATGCTACCCCCTGCCACCCAAACCGTAACAACAGACGCATCAGACTATGCATGGGGGGGCTCACCTGGGAGGGAAGTGCATTCAGGGTAAATGGAACCCAAGTCAAATGCACCTGCATATCAATCAAAAAGAAATGCTAGCTGTACAGAATGCTCTGACAGCCTTCAAAGATCACATTCTTCCAGGACAACTAATGGCAAAGACGGACAATGCCACTGTTATGTGGTACATAAACAAGCAGGGGGGTACGCATTCTTACCCCATCTGCAAACTAGCCTTGGCATTGTGGAACACAGCCTTGAGCTACCAAGTGAATCTACAAGCTCAATTCCTGCCAGGATAACTAAATACACTGGCAGACGAACTAATCAGAAACCTCATGGACCCACATGAGTGGAACCTGGAATCAAGGATTTTCAACATGTTGACAAGCAAATGGGGGGAGCTCAGATATAGATCTGTTTGTCTCTCCCCAGAACTGCCAATTGGACAAATTTTGCACAAGGATTCCCCACAAACAAGCTTGGAAAGTGGATGCTCTGTCCTTCAGTTTATGCCTTTCCTCCTCTGCCTCTGCACTCCAAAGTACTACTAAAGATCAAACAGGACAAGCCAAGGATGATTTTGATTACACCAGACTGGTCACGCCAACACTGGTACCCCCCTCTTGCGCAGTGTGTCATGGTTGGCCACATGGCACCTGCCTCAGACACCTTCCCTGTTGTCTCAGCAGGAGAACCAGATTCTGCACCCTCAGCTTCAAACACTGAACCTATCAGCCTGGATAATTACCTAATCTCTCCTTTACCATCCCTTAGTAAAGCAATGATGGATATAATTTTAGAGGCAAGGAGATCTAGTACTAGAAAATCTTATACTTCGAAGTGGAAAAGATTCTGTGTCTGGAACCAATCTCAAGGAATGAGCACAGCAGCGCCCAATTTACCTCAGATTTTACAATACTTAACTGAGATGCTTCACAAAGGCTTGTCCTTTTCCTCCATCAAAATTCACGCCTCAGCCATTTCAGCTCATTATAACACAGATCCTCCCCTCTTCTCTCACCCACTGCTCAAACAGTTCCTCAGAGGGACCAAAAATATAAGGCCACTGAATAGAGCTCCAATTCCAGCCTGGGGCCTTAACTTTGTCTTGGAGAAACTCACTTCCTCCTTTTGAGCCAGCTGCTACTGCAGATTTAAAATTCCTTTCTTGGAAAACAGCATGCCTTTTAGCAATCACTTCAGCAAGAAGGGTATCTGAATTACAGGCCCTTATGGCAGTGGAGCCTTTCATCATCTTTCATGTGGACAGGGTGTCAGTCAGAACCAATCCCTCCTTCATGCCCAAGCTGGTATCTAGTGTGGCCCTTAATCAGTCCATTCATTTGCCAACCTTATTTCCTAATCCGCAGAACAAAGGGGAATGGATACTGCACTCCTTAGACATGCACAGACAACTTAGATTCTACTTGGACAGGACTAAACCTCAAAGGAAATCTGAACAACTGCTGGTGGCATTTGCTGCAGGGAAAGAGGGGAAGGCTATTTCAAAGCAAACCATTTCTAAATGGATAGCCCATTGTATTCATTTCTGCTATAAGCATCATGGAAAACCTATCCCACAGGACATCAGACCCCACTCTACCAGGGCTGCATCTACCTCTACAGCCTTTCTCAGAGATGTCCCTACCAGGGACATCCTAGAAGCTGCTACCTGGAGTTCTGTACATACTTTCACCAAGCATTATCATTTACCAATTTTCTCTAAGTCCAGAGCTGGCTTTGCCACTGCAGTCTTGCAGGGCCTTATAGCTGGTCCTAATGCTACTTAAATTCCTCCTCCCAACCTTAGCTTTGGGAATCTACCCAAATGTAATGACTGCAACAGTGAAACACGAAGAACATAGTACAGTTGTGTACACTTACCATAAATGTAGATGTTCGAGTGTATTCACTGTTGCAGTCCTGGTTACCCTCCCTCCAGCCCCTAACTTCTTTTGGCTATACCTCTACTTTCCTTTACTATGCTTAAAAGCTTTTTGGTGTATTTGCTTTTTTGTTGGAGGTATATCCTTGTATATTTATAGATTTAATTGCTTCCCATTAGGGGGGCACCTGACATCTGGGGCAAGAAAAACGGATGTAATGGCGTCGGCTGCATGTTTTGTACCCCTGACGATCTGACGTCATGGAAGAAGGAACAGCAACCGACGCAGGACCCAAGACTTTGTTAATCAGGCTGACTGAGGGCTACTGCAAGCAGATAACCCAAATGTAATGACTGCAACAGTGAATACACTCGAACATCTACATTTATGGTAAATGTACACAACTGTACTTTCTTCGTGTTTCACTGTTGCAGTCATCACATTTGGGTTATCTGCCTGCAGGTAGCCCTCAGCCAGTCTGAATACCAGAGTTTTCGGATTTCTGCATCGGATGCTGTCTCTTCTTCCATGATGTCAGGTCATCAGGGGTATAAAACATGCAGCTGATGCTATTACACCTGTCTTTCTTGTTGTGTGGTGCCCGAAGCTGAAGCAGTTCACAAGTGCCAGTTGGCCGACTCCTGAAATTTACATTTTCGAGTTTCAGACCTGAAGTCTTCAAAAAAGATAAGTACCCCATTGGGGATCCTTTTTCTTGCTCCAACCGATGTCAGTAAAAGCTAACAATTGTCTTACCTGTGAAAAGCAAATACCTCATAGAGATTTTCATTCGTACTGCAGCCTCTGTTTAGGCCCATACCACAACGTCCCTCACTGTCAGGTTTGTGCCTTGTTCAACCCCCGAACTATTCATCGTCAGGCTATTTTTGCAGCTAATTACTTTCGTACTCTATCTCAGTACTCCAAAATGACTTTGTTAAGCCATCTGACTACCGATCTTCTGAAAAAATGTAAGGATAAAGACAGAGACAGACCGCATAGGTCCAAAACTGCCAAGGACGCTTCCGTTAAGCTGGTCGCCAGTCCGCCGGTACTCAGTGAGGCGCTTTCGCAGCCCCTGATACCCATTACTTCAGATTCACAGGCCTCTACTGAGACCCATTCAGAGTCCGGTATGCCGCGAGATACTTCTTCGACTATGGAATTTGCGGATGTCTCTACCTTGGATGGGTCCGGAGCCGCTAATCAGGCACCGACTTCTGAGGGTGTATTCAGGCCTACAGACATTCATATTAAACCAATACCTTCATTTCCCTCCAGAAGTTCCGAATCTCTCAGGCCTAAAACTCGCACAACGCCTAGAAAACCGACGACAAAACTGTATACTCAGACATATACGCCTAAAAAACAAATGCTTGGAATGGCTGAGGACCTTATTACCTTAATTAGGGGAAGCCAGCCTTCCCCCTCTAAGAGACCTAGAACTGAATTTCTTTCTGATTCTTCTAATCAGGAATCTGATATTCCCACTCCTTCTGTTTACCAGGATTTGCCCTTATCTACTTATGAGGATTCTGATGCAGATGAATCCATTCCCTCTGCCTCCCCTCCAGAAGATCTTTCTTTCGGTGAAATATTGCATACCCTTGGGGAGCATTTCCACTGGGAAAGCCAGGAATACTCTGAGTCCAAAAAAAGACTTAGGGAGATTGTACTCCTGCCTCAACACAGGCCTTGAGCTATCCCCCCTGTTCTGGACATTGTAGATGATGCTTTCTTGGAATCTAGCCTTACCCCAGACACTTTACCTCTAGCTCCAAAACCTGACAGGTACTACAGAGTACCTGACTCTCACAAGTTCCTCTTCAAGAATCCTTCTGTGGATCCAGAGACCATTTCCCAAGGACCTAGAGGCATTAAGGTCACTGCTGCCAAAAATCCTACCCCTTCTGATAGACATTCTAGAGCCTTAGACAGATGGGGTAGGAAGGTATACAATTCTGCTGCTTTGGCCATTAGGGCTTAAATTGCCAGTTTCATATGTTAAATTATCAGCAGTATGTAATGGGACTGCTTAAACAGAAAATTATGTTGATTCCTGATTGTGCTGGACACAAAATATTACAAGATTTAATGCATTTGGCAGAGCAAGTTGGTAAACATACTTTGCAATGCGGTTTTGACGCTTTAGTAACATCTTGCAGGGCTGCTGTCACTGGGTCTGTACTTAGAAGGCACGCTTGGCGTAAGGAAGAAAACTTGCCAGATCATGTTAAAGCTAAATTACTGGATGCTCCCTTAAACCAAGACCACCTTTTTGGCAATGAAGCAGAAGTCCTCAAAAGGATGGAGGAAAAAGCTAAATCTATGCAAACTGTTAAAGATTTCCTACAAGTACAGCCTCCCAGATTCAGTAGGCATTGGCCTTCAAAGAACTGTTCCTTTCCAGTCCCTTCCAGGCCTCTTCAGTCCAAACCCAGAAACAGCAGACCACATAGGCTGCAGTCTCAGGTTGCGCACAGACCTTAGCAGTGGGGGGCTCCCACTTCCAAAGCAGGGAGTAGTAAGCCACCCCACCCTACGGTAAAATGGCACAATGACTTAACCTTAACCCTTCCAAGCCCTGCTCAGCTACCTGCTCCCTTAGGAGGAAAGCTCGCCCTGCATGCAAAAAACTGGGAACTCATTACCCAGGACAAATGGGTTTTGAACATAGTTCCCTCTGACAGAGATTCTAGAGCATTGGATAGATGGGGGAGAAAGTTTACACTTCTGCAACTTTAGCAGTAATGGCTTTAAATTGCCAGTTTCACATGCTTAAGTACCAACAATATTTAATGGCTCAGTTAAAACAGAAAATGCTTACAAGCTCAGAAGCTCCTGACTATAAAGAAATGCAGGATTTATTGCATGCAGTTGAACAGGTGGGAAAACATACTCTGCAATGTGGTTTTGATTCTTTAGAGGCCTCTTGTAGAGCCACAGTTACAGGTTCTGTGATTCGAAGACATGCTTGGTTAAAAGAACAGAGTTTACCTGATCATGTTAAGGCAAAATTATTGGATGCTCCTTTACAGCATGATGCATTGTTTGGTGTTAAGGCAGAAGAGGTGTTAAAGAAAATGGAGGATAAAGCTAAATCTATGCAAACAGTCAAAGATTTCTTACAGGTACAGCCACCTCGATTTAGCAGAAATTGGCCTACAAAGAATTGTTCCTTTCCAGTGTCAGACAGGCCACAGAGAGGCAGATACAGACGCCCAAGAGGCAGATCTCAACCCCAAGGCTCTAACAGACAATGACAGTGGGTTACCTCAACCCCAAAAGGAGGTCAGGACAAATCTCAACCATACAGGAAACAGTCACAATGACTTCCCCCTTCGTATGCAAAGCACTTCCCTTTTGGCAGCACCCTTAGGGGGAAAACTAGCAATTTTTTATCAAAATTGGCAAACAATCACCCAAACCTGCCACAAAATCAATGGGCAGAGGCTCAAAAAGAAATATCAGCCCTCTTGGACATGAGAGCTATTCAAAAAGTACCACAGCAGGAACAAGGACAAGGATTTTACTCAAGACTCTCCCTGGTCCCCAGAAAGGACAAAGCCTGGAGACCCATACTAGACCTTTCAACTGTAAATACTTACCTGGATGTTCCGAAATTCAAAATGTTGACACTACAGCAGCTTCTTCCCATGCTGGGCAAGAAGGCTTGACTTGTTACTCTGGACCTCAAAGAGGCATACCTGCATGTCCCTATCAGACAAAATTGCAGAAGATACTTCAGATTCAAAGCTGGTACAATACACTACCAATTCTCTGCACTGCCCTTTGGCTTATCTACTGCGCCCAGGGTCTTTACAAAGTGCCTGGCACCAGTAATTGCATGATGCAGACAAAAAGGAATTCAAATATATCCATACCTGGACGACTGCCTCATTCAAGCAGAGACAAAGGACATTCTTCTAAAGGATCTGACGTCTGTAAAAAGGTTGCTAATTTCTCTAGGGTACACAGTAAACGAAAAGAAGTCAAAACTAGTGCCCTCACAACAGATAATATTCCTGGGTGTCAGCTTAAATACAACGGCCCTGATGGCTTATCTCACGCCAGACAGACAAGGACAACTGACTCAATATTTTCAACTACTGGCAAAAAAAGTCCCATCTCCCTGCAAGAAAAATTCTGCAGGCCCTGGGATTCATGGCATCCTGCATACTACTAATTCCATATGCCAGACTGCATATAAGGAAATTACAATGATACCTAAAAAGTGTTTGGACTCAGCACTCACAGTTTAGAAGCAGGAATACCAATAATTCCCTGCCTACAACAGGAGTTTCGATGGTGGGCACAGGCATGTCACCTCAACAAGGGTCAGCCTTTCACTCTACCCACAGCCAGGCAGACACTAACAACAGATGCTTCGGACTACGCCTGGGGAGCACACATGGCAGGAAAATGTATTCAGGGCAAGTGGACCACAGACCAAATGCATCTTCACATCAATCAAAAAGAGATGTTGGCTGCTCAAAATGCCCTAACAGCTTTCAAGGACCTTCTGCATCCAGGACATTTATTATTAAAGACAGACAACACCACAGTAATGTGGTACATAAACAAGCAAGGGGGCACTCATTCTTATCCCCTATGCAGGCAAGCCATGACCTTGTGGAACACAGCTCTAACTTATCAAGTTCATCTGCAAGCACAATTCCTGCCAGGAAAGAAAAATACTCTGGCAGACGATCTAAGCAGAAATATCATGGACCCTCACGAATGGAAACTGAATCCAGAAATCTTCAGCATGGTAACGCAAAAATGGGGATGCCCAGACATAGATCTTTTTGCCTCCCCACTGAATTGCCAACTACAAAAATTCTGCACAAGGACTTATCACACACAAGCATGGAAAGTGGATGCTCTCTCGTTCAGCTAGAAAAGCCTAAAAGTTTATGCCTTTCCACCACTGCCTCTCCTTTCAAAGGTACTCCTAAAAGCCAGACAAGAAAAACCACAGATGATCCTGATTGCTCCAGACTGGCCACTCCAGCACTGGTACCCAATCTTAAAAAACTTAGCTCAAGGCCCACCATGGATTTTGCCTCAAATTTCACACCTTCTGACTCAACAAAGCAGTCAGATCCTGCACGGTCAGCTCAAAACCCTAAACCTGGCTCCAGTCTCCTTCATCCTAGTACACCAGATACTCCCACCCCTGACTCAAATGCCTCTGAACTAGATCTGGCCACCCAATTTAACTCATTTTTTATTGATTCAATTGCAAAACTGACCTCTTCATTCTCCAGCTCCACTATGCCCTCTAACACCCCCCTACCCCTTCCGCCTCAAACCCTATCCTTCATCACTTCTACTTCCTGTTCCCCATCTTCTAACTCCTCTACCACTTCCACTACCGAACGTGTACTCCAAGCACCTCTACCCTCCAACTCTCCCTCCCCAACTCCACTTTCCTCTCATTCAATCCCATGTCTACATCCTCTATAAAGAAACTGCTTCTAAAATTGAAACCATGTACCAACGCCGCTGACAATATACCTTCCTACTTTCTTAGTGTAGCTGCTGAAACACTTGCATATCCCATCAGCATACTAATTAACCGTTCCCTAAAAGAATGCACAGTTCCCCAAATATGGAAACAAGCATATATTATTCCTCTCCACAAAGGGGGCAACAATAACAACATCAACAACTTTCGTCCCATAGCCATCCTGTCCCCCATTTCCAAAATCCTAGAAAAATGTGTCCATCTTCAACTCCTCCCTCATCTCCTAGAAAATCACCTTATAACTCCTACACAGCATGGCTTTAGACCTAACCACAGCACAATGACAGCCCTCCTCTCCTTCCTTGAAACAGTAAATAGAGCTCGTGATTCTGGCCTAATTGTCTCTACCTTATTACTAGACCTCTCCAAAGCCTTGATACCATCTCACATAGCCTGCTCATAACTAAACTCTCAGAACTTAACCTCTCTTCCTCTTCCTTGCAATGGTTCTCTAGATACCTATCCAACCGGAAGCAAGCAGTAAGATGGAAAAAAACTACCTCCTCATTCCTTAGTACCCCCACAGGTGTTCCACAAGGCTCCATTCTAGGTCCTGTTCTCTTCAACATATTTATAAATGACTTCCATAAATCAATCCCATTCTCTAACATCATCCAATATGCTGATGATTCAACTATCATCTGCTCAGCCACCTCTATCTCTACACTTCAAAAACTAACTCAAGATGCCTTTTCTACAACAGAGCAATGGATGTTACAAAATCACCTAGCTCTTAACGCCTCCAAGACCAAGCTAATGATTTTTACTCCTTCTAAAGCTACTCATCTCAATCTGAACACATTTTCAATCACTAACCAAAATAACTCTCCCATAGAATTGGTGACAGAGACCAAGCTACTTGGGGTACAAATAGACAACCAACTTAAATTTACCTCTCATCTACAAAAAAATATCAAAAAAACCCACCAAAAACGTGGTATGCTTTATAGACAAAATGCCTACCTTACCTCTGCTACTAAAATAACACTCGCTTCATCCTTCCTTATCCCCTCCCTTCTCTATGGTGCCCCACTCCTAACTAATCTGCAATCCTCCCTCAAAAAACAACTTTCCTCTTGTTACAACAAAATTGCAAAATTTGCCACCAGCCACAAGTCTTCCACCCACCACTGTTTCTCCCTCCAGAAACTAAAATGGCTAGAACTTCCCAATCAACTCACTTACACTCAGCTAACTCTAGCCCACAAACTTATTCACAACCCCTCCCTCTGTCCTTCCCTTTCTTCCGCATTTGATATGCATCTACCCAATAGAGTATTGAGATCAAACAATCAAAACCTACTCAAAGTCCATAAACCTACATATCCCCCAGGCAAAAACCTTCTATCTTTCAACCTAGCTCGCATCTGGTACTCCCTTCCTTCACTCATCCGCACCACCTCTAATAACTCTGCTTTCAAAAAATCTCTCTATACACACCTAGCATCTCAGTGGGAATGCTCCTGCTCCCACCCTACATAACCTACTCTTCTCCTTCTCTCATCCACCAGTGCTCTGCTTCATCTTAATCTACCAGATTTCTATAGAAGTTATTAGATAAGCCCATATATTCTCTTCTTCCTCCACTTCATCATGTCACTGAACCTCCTCTTCCTTTCCAGTAACTAATTTTTCCTAACTACTCTGTATTAAATGGATATTTCTGAGCTAATAAATATTATTATTATGTACTTTCTGCACATTGTATTTAGCTGTTACATTTTTTGCTTTCTTTCTTTTTTACCTATTGTTAAACTTTAAATGTATGTGTGAATATATGTTTGTAAAAATGTAAAATGTATTTTTGGAGCTTTTCTCCCCAGGACTCCATTGAAAACGGGTTCCTTGTGGCCCAATGGACTATCCTGGTAAACCAACTGCAATAAATAAATATAAATAAATGGCAGATTCATTAGTCAAACAGGCAACACCTCTCTCTAAAGCTATTATGGATGTCATTTTGGAGACCAGGAGGCCTAGCACCAGGAAATCTTACTCAGAAAAATGGAAGAGATTCTGCGCCTGGAACCAGGCTCAAAGCCTTGACCCTCTTGTCCCAAACATTCCTCAGATTTTACAATACTTAACTGAGATGCTGGACAAAGACCTATCCTTCTCATCAATTAAGATCCATGCCCTTGCCATTTCAGCACATTACAACACGGATCCTCCTTTATTCTCTCATCCCTTGCTAAAGCAGTACCTCAGAGGGGCTAAAAACATAAGACCGCCCCGGAGAGCAACAACACCAACTTGGGACCTCAATTTTGTTTTGGAAAAACTGACCCTGCCACCTTTTGAGCCAGCCAATACAGCCGATCTAAAATTTTTATCATGGAAAACAGCTCTGGCATTAACTTCAACAAGAAGAGTCTCAGAGCTACAGGCATTAATGGCAGTGGAACCTTTTATAATTTTTCATCAGGACAGGGTTTCTTTAAGGACAAACCCTACCTTTATGCCAAAGGTGATATCTAGTGTGGCTCTTAACCAAACCATCCAGTTGCCAACTTTTTATCAAAATCCCCAGAATAAAGGGGAGAAACTTCTGCATTCTTTGGACATATACAGGCAGCTACGCTTCTACTTGGACAAAACAAAAGCTTTCAGGGAAACTGAGCAACTGTTTGTAGCATATGCTGCAGGATCACAGGGCAAGGCTATCTCAAAGCAGACTATATCCAAATGGATAGAACACTGTATTCGTTACTGCTACACACAGCATGGAAAATCAGTCCCAAATACCATTAGGCCACATTCCACCAGGGCAACAGCCACTTCAACAGCCTTTCTCAGAGGAGTACCTACCAAGGAAATTTTGGAGGCTGCAACTTGGAGTTCAGTGCACACCTTTACCAAGCATTACCACCTGCCTCTTTACTGTAAATCCAGAGCAGGATTTGCCACTGCAGTTCTGCAGGGCCTCATAGCCAATCCTAACTTTTTATAGACCAGCCACCCATCCTTAGCTTTGGGATTCTACCCAAGTGTAATGACTGCAGCAGTGTAACACGATGAACATAGTACAGTTTTGTACCTACCATAAATGTAGATGTTCGAGTGTTCACACTGCTGCAGTCCAGGTTACCCTCCCTCCATCCCCTCTGTCCTAGCTGGACTTATCTATACCTTTCTATCCTATACAACCTTTGTGGTGTATTTGCTTGTAACTGAAAGTATTGTTTTTATTTTATATATATGTTTTATTAGCAATATGTATTGCCTACCTACTTGGGGGCACCTGACATCTGGGGCAAGAAAAACTGAAGAAAATGGCATCGGGTGCATCTTGTATACCCCTGGCGCACTGACGTCAGGGAAGAAGTGACAGCAGCTGACGCCAGACCAAGACTTTGGAACTCTGGCCGACTGCGGGACCGCCTGACGGCAGGATAACGCAAGTGTAATGACTGCAGCAGTGTGAACACGTGAACATCTACATTTATGGTAGGTACAAAACTGTACTTTGTCTGCACTACCCTTTGGCTTATCTACTGTGTCCAGGGTATTCACAAAGTGTCTAGCTCCAGCCATTGCATTTTGCAGGCAGAAAAATATTCAGATTTACCCATACTTGGACGATTGTCTGATTCAGGCAGAAAGCCAGGACTTGCTATTTACAACACCTGGAATTCGTAAAGAATCTTTTAACCTCACTGGGGTACACCATAAATGAAAAGAAATCTCACCTAGTACCCTGCCAACAAATTGTATTCCTGGAAGCAAGCTTGAACACAACTTCCCAGATGGCATTCCTCACTCCAGAGAAACAAGTTTATTTGACAACCTACTTCAAACTACTGCCCACAAAACCCCAGCTATCTGCAAAGAAAATTCTGCAAGCCCTGGGGTTCATGGCCTCTTGCATTCTACTAATTCCATATGCAAGACTGCATATGAGGAAAAGTACAGTTTTGTACCTACCATAAGTGTAGATGTTCAAGTGTTCACACTGCTGCAGTCATTACACTTGGGTTATCCTGCCATCAGGCGGTCCCGCAATCGGCCAGAGTTCCAAAGTCTTGGTCCGGCGTTGGTTGCTGTCGCTTCCTCCCTGATGTCAGTGCGCCACGGGTATATAAGATGCATCCAACACCATTTTCTTCAGTTTTTCTTGCCCCAGATGTCAGGTGCCCCCAATAGGTAGGTAATAAAAAATATACATATAAAATAAAAACAATAGCTTCCATTAATGCCTGTAGCTCTGAGACTCTTCGTGCTGGAGTTACTGCCAGGAGCAGAGCTGTTGTCCATGATAAAAATTTTAGTTTGGCTGTATTGGCTGGCTCAAAAGGTGGTAGGGTCAGTTTTTCCAAAACAAAATTGAGGTCCCAAGTTGGTGCTGGTGCTCTCCGGGGTGGTCTTATGTTTTTAGCCCCTCTGAGGTACTGCTTTAGCAAGGGATGAGGGAATAAAGGAGGATCCGTGTTGTGATGTGCTGAAATGGCAGAGGCATGGATCTTAACTGATGAGAAGGATAGGCCTCTGTCCAGCATCTCAGTTAAGTATTATAAAATCTGAGGAATGTTTGAAACAAGAGGGTCAAGGCTGTGAGCCTGGTTCCAGGCGCAGAATCTCTTCCATTTTTCTGAGTAAGCTTTCCTGGTGCTAGGCCTCCTGGCCTCCAAAATGACATCCATAACAGCTTTAGAGAGAGGTGTTGCCTGTTTGACTAATGTATCTGCCATGCAGCCAGGTTTAGGGTTTTGAGCTGACCGTGCAGGATCTGATTGTTTTGTTGAGTCAGAAGGTGTGGAATTTGAGGCAAAATCCATGGTGGGCCTTGAGCCAAGTTCCTTAAGATAGGGTACCAGTGCTGGCATGGCCAGTCTGGAGCAATCAGGATCATCTGTGGTTTTTCTTGTCTGGCTTTTAGGAGTACATTTGAAAGGAGAGGCAGTGGAGGGAAGGCATAAACTTTTAGGTTTTTCCAGCTGAACAAAAGAGCATCCACTTTCCATGCTTGTTTGTGATAAGTCCTTGTGCAGAATTTTTGTAGTTGGTAATTCAGTGGAGAGGCAAAAAGATCTATGTCTGGGCATCCCCATTTTTGCGCTACCATGCTGAAGATTTGTGGATTCAATTTCCATTCGTGAGGGTCCACGATATTTCTGCTTAGATCGTCTGCCAGAGTATTTTTCTTTCCTGGCAGGAATTGTGCTTGCAGGTGACCTTGATACGTTAGAGCTGTGTTCCACAAGGTCATGGCTTGCCTGCATAGGGGATAAGAATGAGTGCCCCCTTGCTTGTTTATGTACCACATTACTGTGGTGTTGTCTGTCTTTAGTAATAATTGTCCTGGATGCAGAAGGTCCTTGAAAGCTGTTAGGGCATTTTGAACAGCCAACATCTCTTTTTGATTGATGTGAAGATGCATCTGGTCTGTGGTCCACTTGCCCTGAATGCATTTTCCTGCCATGTGTGCTTCCCAGGCGTAATCCGAAGCATCTATTGTTAGAGTTTGCCTGGCTGTAGGTTGGGTAAAAGGATGACCCTTGTTTAGGTGACATGCCTGTGCCCACCATCGAAACTCCTGTTGTAGGCAGGGAATCATTGGTATTACTGCTTCTAAACTGTGAGAGTGTTGAGTCCAAACACTTTTTAGGTACCATTGTAATTTCCTCATATGCAGTCTGGCATATGGTATTAGTAGTATGCAGGATGCCATGAATCCCAGGGCCTGCAGAATTTTTCTTGCAGGGAGATGGGACTTTGTCAGTAATTGAAAATATTGAGTTAGTTGAACTTGTTTGTCTGGCATGAGGTAAGCCATCTGGGCCGTTGTATTTAAGCTGGCACCCAGGAATATAATCTGTTGCGAGGGCATTAGTTTTGACTTCTTTTCATTTACTGTGTACCCTAGAGAAATTAGCAACCTTTTTACAAACGCCAGATGCTGTAGAAGAATGTCCTTTGTCTCTGCTTGAATGAGGCAGTCGTCCAGGTATGGATATATTTGAATTCCTTTTTGTCTGCAAAATGCAATTACTGGTGCCAGGCATTTTGTGAAGACCCTGGGCGCAGTAGATAAGCCAAAGGGCAGTGCAGAGAATTGGTAGTGCATAGTACCAGCTTTGAATCTAAGGTATCTTCTGCAATTTTGTCTGATAGAAACATGCAGGTATGCCTCTTTGAGGTCCAGAGTAACAAGCCAAGCCTTCTTGCCCAGCATGGGTAGAAGCTGCTGTAATGTCAACATTTTGAATTTTGGAATATCCAGGTAAGTATTCAGAATTGAAAGGTCTAGTATGGGCCACCAGGCCTTGTCCTTTCTGGGGACCAGGAATATTCTTGAGTAAAATCCTTGTCCTTGTTCCTATTGTGGTACTTTTTGAATAGCTCTCATGTCCATGAGGGCAGAAATTTGTTTTTGTGCCTCTGCCCATTGATTTTGTGGCAGGTCTGGCATTCCTTTTAGCCTTGGTAAAGTATGAAAGTGGAACCTGTAACCTTGAGACACAATATTCATAACCCATTTGTCTTGGGTGATTGTTTGCCAGTTTTGAGAAAAAAGTGCTAGTTTTCCCCCTAAGGGGGCTTCCAAAAGGGACGTGCTTGGCGTACGAAGAGGAAAGTCATTGTGACTGTTTCCTGTAAGGTTGAGACTTGTCCTCACCGCCTTTTGGGGTTGAGGTGCCCCACTGTTGTTGTCTGTTTGAGCCTTGGGGTTGAGATCTGCCTCTTGGGCGTCTGTATCTGCCCCTGTGTGGCCTATCTGACACTGGAAAGGACCAATTCTTTGTTGGCCAATTTCTGCTAAACCGAGGAGGCTGTACTTGTAAGAAATCCTTGACTGTTTGCATAGATTTAGCTTTATCCTCCATTTTCTTTAACACCTGTTCTGCCTTAACACCAAACAAGGTATTATGCTGTAAAGGAGCATCCAATAATTTTGCCTTAACATGATCAGGTAAACTCTGTTCTTTTGACCAAGCATGTCTTGGAATCACAGAACCTGTAACTGCGGCTCTACAAGAGGCCTCTAAAGAATCAAAACCACATTGCAGAATATGTTTTCCCACCTGTTCAACTGCATGCAATAAATACTGCATTTCTTTACAATCAGGAGCTTCTGAGTTCGCAAGCATTTTCTGTTTTAACTGAGCCATTAAATATTGTTGGTACTTAAGCATGTGAAATTGGCAATTTAAAGCTCTTATTGCTAAAGTTGCAGAAGTGTATACTTTCTTCCCCCATCTATCCAAAGCTCTGGAATCTCTGTCAGAGGGTACTGGATTTTTTGCAATGGAAGCCTTAACCCCTTTTGGACCCTGGGAAATAGTTTCTGGATCAGCAGAAGGGTTTTTGTAAAGAAACTTGTGAGAGTCAGGGACTCTATAATACCTGTCTGACTTGGCTGGAACAGGGGGCAAAGAATCAGGAGATAAGCTGGATTCAGAGAACACATCATCCACAATGACTAGCACAGGTGGAATAGCTAGCGGCCTGTGTTGAGGCAATAAAAGGAAATCCCTGAGCCTTTTCTTAGATTCTGATTAATCCTGACTTTCCCAATGGAAATGCTCCCTCATGGTATGTAAAGTTTCCCCAAAAGAATAATCCTCAGGAGGAGAGGCTGAAGGGATAGATTCTTCAGCATCAGAGTCCTCATAGGGGTGGTAGAGAGTATCCCTGGTCTGAAGAGGAATTAGAGGAAATGGATACCTGATCAGAGGAATCATAGTCTGTATCCTGCCTAGGCCTTTTCTCAGGAGGGGGATGGAAACCCCTGATTAGAGTAATGAGGTCTTCGGCCATTTTAAGCATCTGTTTCTTAGGCATGGAGGACTGTCCAGGAGAATGCTGTACTTGTTTCTTTGTCTTTAATGGTACCTTTGTCTTGGCTGTTGTTTTAATGATAAGTTGTGAAGGTCTGAAAACACCCTCAGAAGCCGATGCCTGCTCAGCGGCTCTGGACCCATCTGAGGGATTAGTTTCCGTAGGCCCAATACCTTGAGTTTCCAGAGGCCTGGTTGTCTCCATGTGGGAGTCGGAAGCGGCCTGTGGCTCTGAGGTAGCAGGTGTCAGGGGCTGCGAAAGTGCCTCACTGAGAACCAGCGAACCGGCGACTGGCCTAGAAGAGGTTTCGTCGTCGGTTTTGGACCTCGGATGCCTGTCTTTATCCTTGCCTTTGCATTTTTTCGGTATTGAGGTCATCAGTTGATCCGATGGCATAGTATAATTGAACCTTCGGCCAAAGTAGTGCAAAGCAAAATCAAAACGTATTTTTATAGTGCGTTTGTTAAATCTAGAACAAAACCGGCAACTAGTGACGTCGTGATCAGGGCCTAGGCATGGAATACAGTAAGAGTGGAAGTCCCTATGAGGTATTTGCTTCCCACAAGAAATACAATTATTAACTTTTTCTGACATCGGTCTGAGGCAAGAAAAAAGTTTCCCCAATGGGGTACTTAGCTTTATTGAAGACTTCGGATCTGAAATTCGACTTCGAAAATCTCATGAGTAGGCTGACCAGCACTTGCGAACTGCTTCTGCTTCGGACACCGCGCGGCAAGAAAAACTGAAGAAAATGACGTCGGATGCATCTTATATACCCCTGGTGCACTGACATCAGGGAGGAAGCGACAGCAACCGACGCCGGACCAAGACTTTGGAACTCTGACCGACTGCGGAACCGCCTGAGGCAGGATAACCCAAGTGTAATGACTGCAGCAGTGTAACACGATGAACATCTCCAATGGTATCTAAAAAACCTATGGTGTCAACATTCTTAGGACCTGGAATCAATGATTTCTATCATTTCTTGTATGAAGGCAGAGTTCCTTTGGTGGGCAGAGGCCTGCTACCACAACAAAAGGCTCCCTTTCACTCTACCCCCTGCCGCCCAAACCCTAACAACAGACACATCAGACTATGCATGGGGGGTTCACATGGCAGGGCAGTGCATTCAGAGCAAATGGAACCCGATACAGATGCACCTGCATATCCGTCAAAAAGAAATGTTAGCTGTACAGAATGCTCTGACAGCCTTCAAAGACCGTATTCTTCCAGGACAACTATTGGTAAAGACAGACAACACCACAGTTGTGGTACATAAACAAGCAGAAGGGAACCCACTCGTACCCTCTCTGCAGGCTAGCCATGGCTCTGTGGAACACAGCCTTAAGCTACGAAGTACATCTACAAGCTCAATTCCTGCCAGGCAAACTAAATTCACTGGCAGATGACTTAAGCAGAAATCTCATGGACCCACACGAATGGAAACTAGAACCAGAAATATTCAACCTCTTGAGGAACAAATGAGAGACTCTAGAGTAGACCTGTTTGCCTCCCCTCAGAACTACCAATTGGACAAATTCTGCACAAGAACTCCCTACAGTCAAGCTTGGAAAGTGGATGCCCTGTCCTTTACCAGAGAAAGCCTCTTGGTTTATGCCTTTCCACCTCTGCCTCTCCTCTTGAAGGTTCTACTAAACATCAAACAGGACAAGCCAAGGACAATACTAATTGCACCAGACTGGCCACGCCAGCACTGGTACCCCCTCTTGCACAGTATGACACTGCTACTACCATGGCACCTGCCTCAGACCCCTTCTCTGCTGTCCCAGCAGGTGGGCCAGATTCTGCACCCTCAGTTTCAAACCCAGAACCTTGCAGCCTGGCTAATTCCTTGAGCTCCCCTCTAGCATCCCTCAGTAAGCAGGTGCTGGATGTCATTCTGGAGGCAAGGAAACCTAGTACTAGAAAATCCTATGCTGAAAAGTGTCAAAGATAATGTTCCTGGAGCCAGGCTCAGGGGATGGGCACAACGGTGCCCAGCTTACCTCATATTCTTCAGTACTTAACACAAATGCTTCACAAGGGACTATCCTTCTTGTCAATTAAAATTCATGCCTCTGCCATTTCAGCACATTATAATTCTGAGCCACCACTCTCTCTCACCCCCTGCTAAAAGAATTCCTTAGAGGAGCCAAAAATTTAAGAACCCCCAGGACAGCTCCCACTCCAGCCTGGGGGACCTTAACTTTGTATTGGAAAAGCTCACTCTTCCCCCACTTTGAGTCAACTGCAAAAGCAGAGTTGAAATTCCTTTCTTGGAAAACAGCCTTCCTTCTAGCCATCACTTCAGCAAGAAGAGAGTCTGAATTACAGGCCCTCATGGCAGTGGAATCCTTCATTATCTTCCATACAGACAGGGTTTCCATCAGGACCAATCCTTCCTTTATGCCCAAGGTGGTGTCTAGTGTGGCCCTGAATCAGTCCATTCATTTGCCTACTTTTTTCCCTAATCCACTAAACAAAGTGGAACGAATACTGCACTCTCTGGACGTGCACAGACAACTTAGATTTTATTTGGACAGGACTAAGCCTCTCAGAAAATCTGAACAGCTGCTAGGTGGCTTTGCTGTAGGGACAAGGGGAAGGCCATTTCAAAGCAAACCATTTCCACATGGATAGCTAATTGCATTCATTTCTGCTACAAGCACCATGGAAAACCTACCCCACAGGGGATAAGATTACATCCCACCAGGGCTGCATCTACCTCTGCGGCCTTTCTCAGAGGAGTCCCTACCAGGGACATCCTAGAAGCTGCTACCTGGAGCTCTGTACATACCTTCACCAAGCATTACCACATGCCTATTTTTTTCTAAATCCAGAGCTGGTTTTGCCACTGCAGTCTTGCAAGGCTTAATAGCTAGCCCTAATGCTCTTTAACTTCCTCCTTCCTTAGCTTTGGGAAGCTACCCAAATGTGATGACTGCAACAGTGAAACACAAAGAACATAGTACAGTTATGTACACTTACCATAAATGTAGATGTTTGAGTGTATTCACTGTTGCAGTCCTGGTTACCCTCCCTCCAGCCCCCTGACTTCTCTTGGCTCTACCTTTCCTTCTTGTTGGGTATATTTATTTTTTCTGGTGTATTTGCTTTTTGATGAGGTTGTACCATAACATATAATTGCTTCCCATTGTGGGGGCACCTGACATCTGGGGCAAGAAAAACTGATGTAATGGCATCGGCTGCATGTTTTATATCCCTGATGACCTGACGTCATGGAAGAAGAGACAGCATCCGACGCAGAAATCCAAAGACTCTGGTATTCAGGCTGGCTAAGGGCTATCTGCAGGCAGAAAACCCAAATGTGATGACTGCAACAGTGAATACACTCAAACATCTACATTTATGGTAAGTGTACACAACTGTACTTTCTCTGCACTTCCCTTTGGCTTATCTACTGTGCCCAGGGTATTCACTAAGTGCCTGACTCCAGCCATTGCATAATGCAGGCAGAGAAACATTCAAATTTACCCATACTTGGACGATTGCCTTATTCAGGTGGACAGTCAGGAACTGCTACTTCAGCATCTGACATTTGTAAAGAGACTCCTAACTTCTCTGGGGTATATCATCAATGAAAAGAAATCACATCTGGTACCCAGCCAAAAAATTGTATTCCTGGGAGCAAGCTTGAACACAACTTCCCAGATGGCATTTCTCACTCCAGAAAATCAGGTTTATTTGGCAAATTACTTGAAACTACTGGCCACCCAAACCCAGCTATCTGCAAGAAAAATACTGCAAGCCCTAGGGTTCATGGCCTTGTGCATTCTCCTAATTCCATATGCAAGAATGCATATGAGGAAACTTCAATGGTACTTAAAAAGTCTCTGGTGTCAACATTCTCAAGTCCTGGAAGCAGTGATTCCTATCATTCCTTGCCTAAAAACAGAGTTCCTTTGGTGGGCAGAGGCCTGCAACCACAACCAGGGACTCCCTTTCACTCAACCCCCCTGGCGCCCGAACCCTGACAACAGATGCATCAGTCTATGCATGGGAGGCTCACATGGCAGGCAAATGCATTCAAGGCAAATGGAGCCCCGGACAAATGCACCTGCATATCAATCAAAAAGAAATGTTAGTTGTACAGAATGCACTGACAGCCTTCAAAAACCTTATCCTTCCAGGACAAGTCTTGATAAAGACAGACAACACCACAGTCATGTGGTACATAAACAAGCTGGGAGGATCTCATTCCTACCCACCGTGCAGGTTAGCCATAGCTCTATGGAACACAGCCTTGAGCAACCAGGTGCACCTGCAAGCTCAATTCCTGCCAAGCAAACAAAATTCACTGGCAGATGACAAGCATAAATCTAATGGACCCACACGAGTGGAAACTGGAACCCAACTCATTCAAGCTTCTAATCCGCAGGTGGGGGACAGCAGTAAAGGACCTCTTCGCTTACCCCCAAAACCATCAATTGAGCAAATTTTGCACAAGAACTCCCCACAGCCAAGCTTGGAAAGTGGATGCCCTGTCCTTTACATGGGAAAACCTCTCAATATATGCCTTTCCTCTTCTGCCCCTCCTCTCGAAATTACTGCTCAAGATCAAACAGGACAAGCCAAGGACAATCGTTATTGCACCAGATTGGCCACGCCAGCACTGGTACCCACTTTTACGCAGTCTGCCAATGCCACCCTGGCACCTGCATCAGACCCCCTCTCTGCTGTCCCAGCAGGAGGGCCAGATTTTGTATCCTCAGCTGCAAACCCTGAACCTAGTAGCCTGGGTTATTCCCTGACTGCATCACCAGCAACCCTCAACAAACAGGTTTGGGATGTCATCCTTGAGGCCAGGAGGCCTAGTACTAGGAAATCCTATTCAGAAAAGTGGAAAAGATACTGTTCCTGGAGCCAGTCTCAGGGAACAGCCATGCCTACCTTACCTCAAATCCTAGATTATCTAGCAGAGCTGCTCCACAAAGACCTATCCTTCTCACCAATTAAGATTCATGCCTCTGCCATCTCTGCTCATTACAACACTGAGCCACCCCTCTTCTCTCACCCTCTGGTCAAACAGTTCCTGAGAGGAGCTAACAATTTAAGACCCCCAAGCAGAGCTCCCACTCCTGCCTGGGACCTTAACTTTGTACTAGAGAAGCTCATGCTTTCCCCTTTTGAGCCTGCGGCTACAGCAGAGTTAAAATTCCTCTCTTGGAAAACAGCCTTACTTCTAGCCATCACTTCAGCAAGAAGAGTGTCTGAGTTACAAGCCCTTATGGCTGTGGAACCCTTCATTATCTTCCATGCGGACAGGGTTTCCCTCAGGACTAATCCATCATTTATGCCCAAGGTGGTATCCAGTGTGGCTTTAACCAATATATCCATTTACCAACCTTTTTTCCTAATCCTCAGAATAAAGGGGAAAGGATCCTGCACTCCTTGGACCTGCACAGACAGCTTAGGTTTTACCTTGACAGGACTAAGCCTTTCAGAAAATCTGACCAGCTGCTAAGTCAGCTTTGCTACAGGGGCAGAGGGCAAGGCCATTTGAAAGCAAACCATCTCCAAATGGTAGCACACTGCATCTATTTCTGCTACAAGCACAATGGAAAACCTTCCCCACATTGGATCAGAATCCATTCCACTAGGACTACCTCAACCTCTACAGCATTTCTCAGGAGCGTCCCTACCAAGACATCCTGGAAACTGCAACCTGGAGTTCAGTACACACCTTCAGCAAGCATTACCACTTACCTATCTTTTCTAAATCCAGAGCTGGATTTGCTAAAGCAGTCTTGCGAGGCCTGCTAGCCAGCCCTAATACTTCTTGACTGCCTCCACCCTTCCTCAGCTTTGGGAATCAACCCAAGTGTGATGACTGCAACAGTGAAACACGAAGAACATAGTACAGTTGTGTACACTTACCATAAATGTAGATGTTCCGAGTATATTCACTGGTGCAGTCCTGATTACCCTCCCTCCAGCCCCCTGACTTTTCTATACTTTCTACCTATCCTCTTTTTTGGCCACATCTTATGGCAATGGTATTTACTTTTTTACAGGAGGTGTTCCACACCATGTAATTGCTTCCAATTTTGGGGGCTCCTGACATCTGGGGTAAGAAAAACTGATGTAATGGCATTGGCTGCATGTTTTGTACCCCTGACAACCTGACGTCATGGAAGAGGCAACAGCATCCAATGCAGAAATCCCAAGACTCTGGTATTCGGGCCAGCTAAGGGCTACCTGCAGGCAGATAACCCAAGTGTGATGACTGCAACAGCGAATACACTTGAACATCTATATTTATGGTAAGTGTACACAACTGTACTTTTTCCAGTACCTCTCAGGCCTTCTCAGTCCAAACTAAGAGGCAACAGACCACAAAGGCTACAGTCTCAGGGTATGCAAAGATCTAAACAATGGAGTGCTCCCACCTCAAAAACAGGGAGTGGTAAGCCACCCTGTTATGGAAAAAGTTCACAATGACTTCTCCTACATCCTTCCTAGCATTGCCCAAGTACTTGCACCCCTAGAAGGAAAACTCGCCCTGCATGCAAAAAACTGGGAATACATTACCCAGGACAGTTGGGTCTTAAACACTGTATCCTAGGGATACAGATTCTACTTGCATTCACTGTCAACCCCAAGTGGATTGCCAGACCTTCCCCCAAACCAGTGGGCAGAGGTCCGAAAGCAATTACTTTCTCTTCTCAGTATCAAGGCTATTCAACCTGCTCCAACAGAGCAAAGGGGACAGGGATGTTCTTCGTGTTTCACTGTTGCAGTCTTCACATTTGGGTTATCTGCTTGCAGTAGCCCTCAGTCAGCCTGATTATCAAAGTCTGCGTCGGTTGCTGTCTCATCTTCCTTGACGGCAGGTAGTCAGAAGTATAAAGCATGCAGCCAATGCCATTACATCAGTCTTTTTTGGCGTGCGGTGCCCGAAGCAGAAGCAGTTCGCAAGTGCTGGTCGGCTGACTCCTGAAATTTTCGTTTTCGAGTTTCAGAAGCGAAGTCTTCAATTAAAGCTAAGCACCGTGTTGGGGAAACTTTTTCTTGCTCAAAACTGATGTCAGTAAAAGTCAATAATTGTATTTCTTGTGGAAAGCAAATACCTCATAAAGATTTTCATTCATACTCTATTCCTTGCCTAGGCCCTGACCACGACATACCTCACTGTCAGTTTTGCACTTTATTTAAGCAACAAACTATTCGTTGTCTGTATATTTACGCTTCTATATATTTTGGTATTCAGTTCAGTTATCCAGATATGTCTTCGGTTAGCCATCCGACTACCGACATTCCGAAAAAGCGCAAAGATAAAGACAGAGAAAGGCCGCCTAGATCCAAAGCTGCTGACGATGCTTCTCCCAAGCCAGTCGCCAGTTCGCCAGTACTCAGTGAAGCACTTTTGCAGCCCCTGATACCCGATGATTGGCAGGCCACTACTGAGACCCATTCGGAGTCCAGTATGCCACGAGATGCTTCAACTGTGGAATCTGCGGAAGTCTCTACTTTGGATGGGTCCGGAGCCACTGTGCAGGCACCGGCTTCTGAGGGTGTATTCAGGCCTACTGACTTGCATATTAAACCAATGCCATCTTCTTGTTCAAGGCCTAAATCTCGAACCATGCC